>NW_006399809.1:16920900-16935784 GCF_000299155.1 Elephantulus edwardii
GGAATGTCTATCTGTGTTTCATTGACTATGCAAAGGCATTTGACTGTGTAGATCATAACAAACTGTGGCTGACTCTGAGAAGAAGAAGTGAGATATAGTGAATCTTAAATATGCTGTGAAAAATAAGGAAACATATTATAAGCCACGAATCAAACCATCGGAAAATGGCAAAAATAGGTAAAAATTCAATAGACCCTTATCCATTCTTTAGAAATAACTAAAAATTGATAACATCAAACTTCCAGAGAAAACTTAGCAAAAACCTAGGGAGAGGCAGAACTTTGTCAGAAATAAAACAAAAACATGACGCCTTCTTTAAAAGACTAAAGCTTTTTATTATTAAAAGCTAATTTAAAATGCCCTGAATGGAAAACATGATTCACAACTCACATATTTACACAGAATTTTTATGCAGGATATACGAAGCACTCTTACAACTCAGTTATAAGACAAACATTCAGTTTTTTAAGATGAAAAGTGACTGGTAAAGATTTTTCTTAAAAGAAGATATAAACATGGCCTATAAATTCATGAAAAGGTGCTTGGCCGTAGTCATTGTTCTTGTTGTTGTGTGCCCCAGAGTCAGAATCAACCCACAGATGACCTTCCAGCAGGTTTTCAGAGGCGGTAAATCCCATGGGAGGGGATTGCCCATCCTTCATCCAAGGAACACCTGGTTGATTTGAACCATTTACATTTGGAATTGCAGCACAAATACTTCTAGGCTTTCAGAGCTCCTTGACATTAGTCATCAGGAGGATGTAATTAAGATCATAAAGAAACACCATTACACAGCTCTTTGAATGACTGAAATGAAAGACTGACAGCTGAGTAACTGGAAACTATATAGAAAAATGGAAACTCATACAGATTATAGAAATATAAAATTATAAAATCATTTTGGGGAAAAAAAAATCTTTGACAGTTTCTTCTAAATACGTATCCATCCTGTAAACTATCCGTTCTACTCCTAGGTATTCATCCCCTAAAATTAAAAATCTGACCATACAAGGTCTTATACATGGATGGTCTTAAAGGCTTTGTCCACAATTGTCTAAAATTAGAATGTAATTGTCTAGTATTTATCAGATGGTGAGTTGATAAATAAATCATAGTATAGTGTACTCACACAATAGAATGACACTTTGCAATAAAAACAAATGGACCATCAATGAACCAGGACATGGGTGAATCAGAACAGAATACAGCATGAAGGAATCCCAAATCATTTTTGAGACAGAAAGTGTGTGTATGAATCAAGTACTAACTCTCTGGTAAAGTGACAGAACAAAGATCATTGGTTACCTGTGGCAGCAGATGATGGCAGCAGGTGCTTGGGAAGGGGTGAAGTAAAAGGAGTTTGAGGGTGATGGGAATATTCTGTATCTTGACTTGACTGTTGTGGTGAAGACCCCGGATGAGATGGATTGATACAGTAACTGTGGAAATGGGGTTAGATGTGTAGGAATTAGTGAGACTGGCTCAGGATAGGGCAAGCTTCAGAGCTGAGGTCCATAGGGTTGCTATGGGTTGCAGGCGACAAGATGGCACATAACAACAACAACATTCTATATTTAAATCTCTATACAAAAATATTCAATAAGATAAAACCTCTACATTGTACATTTTTATGAAAACATAAAATATATTTTTGTGCAAATTGTAACTTTAATAAAGTTGATTAGTATAATATGGATTATCAATCTGCCTCTAGAGATCATTTTCAAATTAATTACCCCTTAAAACTTTGAATCTGTTGAGAAGGACATGTTTCTTTACTTAATTGGAATTTTTTTTCAACTGAATTAATTTCCCAAATAAGTACATTCTACATGGAGTGTTTTTAATGAATGATCTTCTCTTTGGTCCTTAACATTCATTTAGTCCTAATCAAAAGCCCACTTAAAAAATTTAGAATACATTAGAAATGTCAGAAATAATTTATTTTAATTAGAAGTTACAAAAATGAACTAACTTATACTTTTTACTTTTTGCATTCATTTTGTTTCTTTTTGTGCTGTCCCTTAAAGGGAGTTTCGGACCTTGGTAATTGAGATGGTGATGGCGACCGATATGTCCTGTCACTTCCAGCAGATCAAAGCGATGAAGACTGCTCTGCAGCAGCCAGAAGCGTGAGTGGACCTCTTGCATCCTCTGTACCTCTAGATGCCTGACCTAGTCCTTGCCCCTGTCATCGGATTTTTAAACAGCATTTCCTTGAATATGACTTTATGGTGTGGAGTTATAATATGGTCAGAGGAGAAAGTAGGGTAATTAACCATATCAAAGTTAGGTATATATCATCAGGATCAGTAAGGGTTCACCCTAATTAGAATATAAAATCTTTTCCATTGGGAAGCAGACTTTGCAGAAGTCTCGTCAGTGCAAAATAAGCAAATAAAAATAGATTGCTGACTCTTCTGACTCTCTTTGGTTGGCGTAGAAATGATTTGAGGCAGAGATGTCCAGTGCCATACCCAAGAAGCTCAAGTTGCTGACTACACCCATGATACGATAAAATGGTGTCTTTGTTCAGCCAGAGTGGGGTTTCAGATGAGACAATGAGAAGAAATTTTTAAAGTTGACTGTTACTTGTTTTCCTTACTGAGATTCTGAAGAGTTTGACTATCTCATATTGGCTCCTTTGGGTTCACAGTATTGAAAAGCCAAAAGCCTTATCCCTGATGCTGCACACAGCAGATATTAGCCATCCAGCGAAAGCCTGGGACCTCCATCATCGCTGGACAATGTCACTTCTGGAAGAGTTCTTTAGACAGGTAACTTACCACCCTAAGAATCCTTTTACATAAACATCTATCTTTTCTAATGACTTGACAAAGTGGTGGACATGTTGAGTCTGCCCTGTGAGATTAATTTGTTAATTTTTAACTCATGTCTCAATTACAATTCATTGGATTGTGGTGTTGTTTGTTTTGTTTTGTTTTTTCCCAGCAGATAATCCCGTATTATAAAACTCCAAAGCCAGGTGTGACAGTTTGGAATCAAGTTATCTACAGAAACTATTGTTCCAATTATCTTTACATTTTATACATTCTAAAGCTCAGAATTGTGTTTCCTACAAGAATAGCCATGACATCCAGTGAATGTACCCCAAACCAGGTCCACTGCTGTCAAGCTGATTGAGACTTGTTGCAACTTTCTATTGCGTTTCCAATACTATAGATCTTTATGTGAGGACAATGCCCATCTTTTCTGAGGTGCATCTGGTTCTTCTGAACCACTGGCCAACATATAATACACCACACAGCTCAAGCTCCTTCCAGTAAGTATGCATGACATTGAAAAGCACACAAAGCTACAGAAGGATCAAGGCATGCAAAGCACCAAGACAGAGATGTCTCCTACTAAGACACACACATTCCCTTCATCTCAACAGAAGGTGCCATTTGAATGTCTATTTTGGAGTATGAGATCCTACACTTGAAGGAGAAAGAATATATTGATTGTGAAATTAAATTTTTAAACATTTTTTATTAATTCAATAAGGAAGTTCACAATGTGTATTCAGAGGCCTCTAAGATTATATACAACATTATTTACTAATCCTGCCTTTAACTTTATCTCATAAACTAGCTGGTTACTGTCCTTCTCTGGTTACTCAGATTATTGGAAACTGATTACTCTGTGATTCTGGTTTAAATGGAGAAACTTTGAGTGGTATCTGTCTATTTTACACTCCTACTTATCTTAAAACTGTGAACAAAATCAGATAATGAAGTATAACTACAGGTAACTACTTATAAAAGACCAGAAAACCCTTGGTTGGAGTTTTTACCTCATCTGGTTGTGATCTGGGAGTACAAATCACACCTTGGGTTTTTTTATATTCTTATCTGTAATATTTGGAGGGAGAAAGGTCTTGGGAGAAAGTTGGACCATGTACATTCTTAAGGCTCTTCCAGAATTAAATGACCTGTGTCTCCTTCCCTAGTCTGTGGGTGAACACATGAACTCCTAACCATCTTATGGACATGCCGTAAGTCAGCATGCATGCCTTTCCCTTTGCTGGAATTTGGTCTCAGAGTAGTTCTCAAAGGAGCTTCAAGGAGCTTTCAGTACTAGAGATATCCAGGTTTTACTGTGTTATATATACAAGGATGACTGAAAATTCATCCTTAATCAAGGAATTATTTAAGGTCATTTTCCAAGCAGCTATTTTCTCTAATAGTAGTAAGAAGATTTTTGCAAAATCTCCATTTCCCCCTCATTATATACTTTGCTTGCTATTCCTTCTGGTGGCCTAATGTTAAGAAGCAGTACTGCAATCCTTAAAACTTTCAGTTCTAATCCACCAGCTACTTCATGGGAGAAGAGTGGACAATCTCCCCCTGTTTAACAGTCTCTGAAAACCTGCTGGTTTTTTTTTTCTGTTTCAGCTTGATGATACACAACAACATAGCTATGTTTAGTCTGTGACCAAATAATGAATTTAAAATACTTCAGTTATTCATGTATATAGATAGATAGATAGATAGATATGCATACACACACACTTACACACTTAAATTATTCTTTTATATATATAATTATTAAGGAGTGACTGTAAGAAATTTCTTAAATATTTGAATTTTTCTCCTGTAAAGGAAATCTTATTTTGAATACACATATGCTCAAACTGAATAAAAACTTGCCACAGGCAGTATAAAAATCAGCCATATTGAATTTCTTTCCTTTTGGGAAATGAATGTTAACTCACTGCTCTGTAACTATTTTCCAGTAATTATAATTCAGTAAATTATCTTTATTGATACTATTTTAACCCACATGCTATGAACCTTAGTGAGTAACCTGTGTAAGAAAAATGTTTCCTCACTACTTAACTAGAGATTTTAAATTTTATAGCTCAAACAAGAAAGCTCAGTTGGGCTACAGAAACTTCTTTAAAATTGCATTTGGAAATTTGGATTATATTTCAAAGTAAAAGCATAACCCTCAGAGCTGATTCTCTTGATCCACTTTTCATTATAAACAGTCCCCACAAACACTCCCGTTCTGTGTGTTTCTAGTGGTGCTGGGAGAATGGACCTGAGTAACCCAATTAAGAGTTTGTGTCTTGGATTCTAGTGTGTCCACAGCTGGAAAGGGGAGTGGACCACCAGTTGAAGTAGACAGCTTGAGTAAAAACTCGAACTTCTCACTCCAGTGTTGACTCTGGACTGCAAGACTTCTTGCTTTCCTTCTTTTCCATGAATGACTTCCTCCTGTGCATCAAGGCTCTTTTCCCCACAGCCTGTGCCTTCGCAGTCTGTGGAGTAATTGGGCCACAGAGGGGATTTGGCCTCTTCCTATCTTTTACTCAGATGCTCAGGACCTATGATGATTACTTATTGTGTAATATAAATGAAAATGAAGACCAGCAGGCTGCACAGCCCCTCATTAAATAAACTTTGGGTGGTTCATTTCTTAATTGACTGTGACATCTTGTTTTTCTAGGGTGACAGAGAAGCAGAGTTGGGGCTGCCTTTTTCTCCTCTGTGTGATCGAAAATCAACAATGGTCGCTCAGTCACAAGTAGGTGTGTATTTGCCAACACTGTGAATGAAGGGGGAATAAAAACAACAGAGGAAGATGTCTGTAAGTGTAAGCTCAGTTATTCATAATGGTGCTTTGGCTTGGGCGTGACTCCATTCCCCCGTGCTGTGCTCATAGCATTGGCTGGGGAGGCTGATGAGGCCACGGTCCTCATTCTTCTCCTTGGCATGTGTCTGGCGCATGTAAAGCTTAGACACTGACACTCTGATGTCTCCATCATTGCTGCCAAAAGAAAATGGGACCTCCAGTTTACAAGCAGAGGACAAGTGTCATTGGCAGAAAGCCCATTCTGCTTCACCCCATTCTGCATTCAGGATTGAAATTCACTGTCAGATCTCTCCACACCCAGCTGTTCTACTTCCAATAGCCCTGTTTCTGGAACAGGCCCATTTCCTACTTCCAGGAATGACTCCTTTAAATGTATTCTTTCCTTTGCTATTTCTCCCTTAATTTATTTTCTTTCTTTCTCTCTACTCCTTTTTATAATCCCCACTTATTGACATTGTTTTTATGTACCATCAAGTTGGAACTGACTCACGGCTGACCCTCCAGTGGGTTTCCAAAGACAGTTAATTACATGGAGGAGACTGCCCATCTTTCTCCTGCCGAGCAACTGGTGGGTTCCAACTGTGTGCCTTTGGTTTGGCAGCACAACTCCTTAACCACCAAGCCACCAGGACTCCCACTTTTTTGTCCTTTAGAAAGAATAACTTTTGCACTGCAAAAGTATTGGGAAAATATTAAAAAGTATTTATTAGATAAATAGATTACACTCCTACATTCTTAGATATGGAAGAGGGTATATGTGTCATACATAAATGAAATGTCATCAGCAATCTCCTTAACAGAAGCTAAAGTCATTGTTGTTGTTGTTGTTAAGTGCCGTTGAGTTGCAGGCGACTCATAGCAACCCTGTGAAGGAGAGTCCTTCATGCTAAAGTCATTAAAAAAGAAAATAAATTCAGTACTGATTTATTGATTTTTAAATTTAGTTTGAACTTCTTTTTCCTAATAATATAATAAGGTTCTGTTAGTTAATGGGCACAATATAATAGAAATTATAAAAACAAAGAGAGACTAGTGCTTGTTTTCAAGAGAATCAAACTATCCATGGGTAGTGGCAAAAGCATCATGAAAACAAAATCTGTTACAGTGGTACAATAATATGGTAAAATTTTATACTTGGTAGAATAGGACATAGAACAGATGGTATGGACTGTTAGATGGAAAGAGTCCAGAATGATATGTTTAAGGGTAATCTTTGAGTTGAGTTCTAAGGCAGAATTAGGCACTGTTTAAGAAAGATTATCTTGTAGGGGTGGTCAGAAAGATCTTTGGTCTTTCAGGAAAGAGAAATAGAACATATGAAATGGGACATTTAGAACCAGCCATCATGGTCAGTGAACTGCAGTTTTATATGGCAACAACAGTGGATGAGTTCCTGAGTGCAGTAAAGGAGTATGTTTGTAGCAAAAGTCAGGCCCATGTTTTATAATTTTTAAGAATAGCATGTGCTGATACTTTGCCAAGATAACAAACAGGTCTATCCTGAAGAAGGTGAAACCAGCTTGCTCTCTGGAGGAAAGGATTTTGAAGCTTCACCTCACATACATGGCCAGGAATGACCAATCCTTAGAGAAGGATACGATGCTTGGAAAAGTGGAGGGACAATGCAGGAGACAAAATCCCTGGATGAGATGGGTTGACATAGAAACTGGGGCACTGGGCGTGGGGAGCGTGTAGGTGTGTCAGAGACAGTGAGACTGGCTCAGGATAGGGCAGAGTTCAGAGCTATTGTACATAGGGTCATTATGAGTCGCAGGTGTCTCGATGGCACATAACATATGTTCATGTAGGAAATAAGGCATGACTAAAGGATTTAGGTTATGTTGAAAATTTATAAAACAATGTGCTTTGTTTTCTGGTGGTCTAGTTGTAAAAGGTTATGCTGCTAACCCAAATGCACATAGTTCAATCTCACCAGCTGTTTTGCAGCAAAAACATAGGCAGTCTCCTCCTGTGCAATTTACTGTCTCTGAAAGCCCATAATGTGTGGGTTCCATGACACACAACAACAACCACCTTTGTTCTTGTAAATAGATTTTTGTTGAAACACCATTAAGCACAGGCATTCTCCTATCTCCTATTGCCTGTAGCTGTTTTCTGCTCCAATAAAGTGTTGTTGTTGTTGTTACGTGCCATCAAGTCGTTTGCGACGCTTAACAACGGTTACAATCAAAGAGCATGTGGCCTACAAAGTCTACAGTATTTGCGTTATGGTCCTTTACAGAACAAGTTTACTAGTCTGTGTTTTAGAAAGATTTCTTTGCCAATATTGTGGAATGTTAGAGAATTTTGAGTTTGAGTTTGTCTGTATTTCAATGAAGAAATGTTGATGAGTGCTGGGAAATATAGTGGCTTAAAAGATAGTAAGGATTTGATAAGGAAAAAGCAGGAACTTGCTTTTTATCTTGGCCTTCTACACAGCTCATATCACATAGATTATAACACAGTGGAGGTTTAACAATATTTTTAAAAGTGATTTATGCTATTATCTACTCAAAAGTATGTTGTACTTTTTCATGTTGGTGCTGAGTGGAAATTAACCCATAGCTGACCCTCCAGTGAGTTTTCAGAGACAGTAGTAAATCACACAGAGAGGAATTTCCCATCTTTTGTGGAGCAGCTATTGGAGTCAAACCATCTATCTTTCTTTGGAAGTACAGTTCTTTGCCATTTGAGCCACCAGATCTCTTTAGGAAAGTTGTGTTAGAGAAATATAATGAACTCATGATAGTCAAAGCAAGAAATATATTAAGTCAATAAAATCCATTTTTTCCTCTCTTATGTACTCTGGAGTTCCTATGTGAATGATGGATAAAATTTTTAATTAATAGTTTATTTTCTAGAGAATTTTTAAATTTAAAGAATAATTGATCAACAAGTATAGGGAGTTTCCATTTACTCCTTTCCTCACTACAGTTTTCCTTGTAATTAGCAAACTTTCCTTGTGTAGTGTATTTGTTATAAGTGAACAACATAGTTATTAATGAAAGTCTGTTATTTACATTAAATGGGGGGGTGTGATGTTATACAGTCCTGTGGGTTTTGAACACTACATCATGTCATGTATATGCCCTTCTAGTATCCTATCAAAAATGATACTAAAAATGCCTGCTTCAGATGAACTTTAAAAGAAAAACTGTTCCGTTTCCTTGAGAAATTAGAGGGAACCCCAAGTTAATCTTCAGTTCTTCTCAACCGTTGTGTTTCTCTCTAGGCTTCATTGATTTCATTGTGGAACCTACCTTCACTGTGCTCACTGACATGACTGAGAAGATTGTGAACCCAGTCATTGAGGATACCTCCCAACCTGGTGGGACAGGTCAGAGACGTTCAAGGTCAGTGGACAAGGGTACGGTTGACCTGCCTATGAAGTTAGATTAGTCTTCTGGCAGGTTGTGGTATTTCATAGTGAGGTTATGCTTGATCACTTATTTTATAAGAAAGATCTATCTGCCTCCTTCCTTTTCTCAGAGAAATTGAAATCATACCAATTAGTACACTTTAGGGGTGGTGGCCTAGTGGTTAGAAGCTGCATTGGAATCCCAGAATCACGAAGTTGGAATCCACCAGTTGCTCTGTGGAAGAAGGATGGGCAGTCTCCTCCCATGCAATTTACTGCTTCTGGCAACCCATTATAGGGTCAGCTGTGGGTCAGTTCCAAGGAACACAACAACAATGGATGGCTTAGTATTCTCAATACAGATTATACCTAAATTTTAAGAAGACAAAACCCCTCAGCACTGGGCTAATGGACAGCTCTGTGATAGATGGAGAAAAGATTGAAATTGTCAACAATCAATTTCATCATACTTGGATCCATAATTAACACACTTTGAATTTTTGTTCTTATTTTTAGGTGCCATTGAGTATAATTATTAATGACCCTATCAACAATATAGTTGAATCCTGCCATACCCTGTGCCATCCTCATCGTCTCTGAGACACTTGCTGCAGTCACCCTGTCAATCCATCTCTCTGAGGGTCTTCCTCTCTTTCTCTGACTCTCCACTTTTCTAAACATAATATCTCTTTCCAAGGAATAGCCTTTTCTAGCAATATTCCCAGATTACCCCTGGACCCTTGGTACAAGCAGTCAAGAAGTCAAAAGAAGTGTTGCATTGGGAAAGTCTGCTCACAGGGACCTCTCCAAACTACTAAGCAGTAGTGATGTTACTTTAGACACTAAGGTCCACTTGATTCAGACTGTGGGGGTTTTATGATCACTTGCTGTGCATCTGAGAGCTGGACAATGAATAAAGTTTGCAAAAGAAGAATTAATGCCTTTGAGTTTTGGTATTGGGGAAGAGTTCTGAATATCCCGTGGACTGAAAAGAATGAACAGATCGATCTTGGAGAGGACACAGCCAGAGTGCTTGCTGCTTGGAGGCAAGCATGATGAAGCTTCATCTCACTTACTTTGGGCATGTTGTTAGGTAGTGCTATTCTGTGGAAATGGACATCATACTTGGAAAGGTGGAGGGTCAGCGAAAGATAGGAAGGCCCTCACTGAGATGGTTTTACACAGTGATAGCAGCTATGGGCCCAAGTATATCAGAGATGGTGAGAATGGCACCTGATAGGAAAGACTTCAGATCTATTGTTCATTCATAGGGTCACAGTGAGTTGCACTGACTTGACGGTTCCTAACAACATCAATGAAGTGGATTGACACAGTGACCACAAATGAGCTTGAGCATGGTAGAGATGAAGATGATGATGGTGTGGGACAGAACGAGGTTCCAATCTGTTATTTATAGTGTCACTGAGTCATAGTCAACTCGATGGCACCTAGTAACAATAACACACGATGGGCTGCCCAAGGGACCATTTCCAAAGTTCATCTGGGCAGACGTTTGATACTGGCAACCCCTATATCCTTTGTTAGTTAGCTTTGCTCACGGCAGCATCAGCAGCACTTGTACCTGCAGTACCAAGGCTGTCCTAGACTCCTTCCAACTTTCCGAAAGACAGTGTCGTTGATCAGAATTATCCCAGGAATTAGAACTGACTTCCAATTCTGTGTTCAGAAAGAGAATGAAGTAGATTTTTAAAAAGGAAAGTTTTAAATCACATTCTGCCAGCACATCCCTAGACTGAGTGTAGATTTGCAATTAAGTACATACTGACCGTGGTGTCAGAATGCTGAGGTTAAAGATTATAACCTCAGCACTTATTAGTTGTGCAGCCTGGGGCAAGTTGCTTTGATCTCCCCAGCTGAGAAAATGGAAATTGTAATACTCAGAGGCTTCTGGGAGAATTAAATGAATTATTCAATATGTGTAAAACATTCAGAATAAAGTCTAACCCAGAGAAAGTACAAACAACTTTAAAGCAAATACTTAGTCTTTATTAGCAGTACAGCCCTTATTTCTGGGAGTCTTTGGTCAAAAGGTTAGAATTTCAAGTCCATCCCAAGGTACTTCAGAAGAGAAAAGTGTAGCAACCTACTTTCCAAAAAGTCAGCCCAGCAGAGCACAGTTCTGACACACACGGATCAAAACGTATCAGAATCTACTGAATAACCACTGATTTATCTTGAGATTTTGTTAATGTATAAATAAAGGTGACTGAATGAACAGGCAGAGGAGAAGGAATAAATAGAGGGTAAAGCAAGAGAAACTTGGGCAAGGGGACACTCTGCCCCTAGGATTCTTAAGGAGGGTTGATAACAAAGAGAACAGAAGCCCTCCCTAAGACCCTCAGGGCTTCAGTTGGGACTTGGAACATACTCTACTTCTCTAGGCAGCATTCATTGTAGATAGTGGATTTACATTTATACCAATCACTGTTTGGGCCGCCTGAAAACATATAATAACATTTGCAGAGTTGCCCATGTCTGAAGCTTGAAACAATTGTCATATCACAAAAGGCCTATTTCATGACATGGTCCCCCCCAATCTTCAATCTGTTCTTCTCTGTTTTCTCATGGCCTGGGGATACCAGAATGGACAGGGGTTCTGGGAACTGTGGAAGGAAGAGGATTGAGTCGCTGGGTAAATTGGAAAGGAAATCCTAAAGGAAGCAAGCAGGTGAACTGTGTACTAAGCAGAGTCTAAGTTCAAATTTATTCATCTCATATATCATGGTAGGGCATTCTAGTCACAATTCAAAAAAGAAGAGACCAGTTAATAGGGAAAATATATGAGAAATATAAAAAATCATGAAGTAGAAATATTCCTTTTGCTTTGTTTTTACTGCTGTTAAAGATATAAAATATCCTGTCTGTCACATCTGGAAATACAGTAATTACCAATATCAGGACAAAGGAATTTCACTGCAAAAACTTCATGAATGCTAAGCCACTGTCTCTCGGACCTATTCATATTCTTTGGCATATATTTCCCAAATACTAACATTCTTCTGTGGTGTGTTTTTCTTCCTCCAGTTTGAACAGTATCAGCTCATCAGATGCGAAGCGGTCAGGTGTCAAGAGCGCTGGGTCAGAAGGAAGTGCCCCGATCAACAATTCTGTCCTCTCTGTCGAATATAAGAGTTTTAAAACCACTTGGACTGAGGTGGTGCACATCAACCGGGAAAGATGGAGAGCCAAGGTTCCTAAAGGTAACATGCTATTGGAGAATCCTTTGGCATACCTGTCCAAACCCACAGACGATAAGGGATTATCATCCCTGGTTTTCAGATGTTACAAATGAAACACAGTAATCCAAGGTGCAGATTGAATTGCTGAACACAGAGATCACCGTCCAACATTTAGATGTTAAATCAGGGCAAAACTCTAGCTTCCTCACCCCACACCCTTGGTGCTATGTGACTCAACTCCTTTTCTCAATACGTAGGGTCTATGGGGAATCTTCATTCCTCCTTTTACCTGCTGGACGCTTAACCAGGAGCCATTGTGTTGGCATATAAGAAACTTTACTTTCTTTGTGTATAGATTTTTATCTTTGTCACATGTTCAATTTTTAGCTTCATTTCATGTTCACAGTTTACTTTTAGTTATCACTCAGAGTATAAAAACTAATCTTCTAAGTCAGAGATAATGTGTAGGTAAACAACCTCTCATAAGCAAACATCTTTCTGATCCAGACCAGAAAAGTCTTTGCCCTTTGCACTGTAAAGCGAAGAAGATTGATCATTATGTGTTTCTTGGAAGCTGAGATTCATTTATTCTTACAAGCATTTGTATTTGTTGAATATGTTCTACATTGAGTGTCTGGCAAAGGAACAAAGGAGTCTGTCTTGGAGTAAGTGCAACCAGGAGGCTCCTGAGAGGCGAGGAGGAAGAAACTGTCTCACATACTTCTGTCATGGTATCAGGAGGAGCCTGTAATTGGAAAAATATACCATGCTGGGGTAAAGAATCAGCAAAAAGAGGAAGATCGTCAAGGAGGCAGACTGGCAGAGTGAGCACAACGGTGGCTTGGGCATGGCAGAGAAGGTGATGCAGGGTAAGGCAGGGCTCCATCTGTTCGTAGTGTCACTGTGCGTCGTAGTTGACTTGACAGCACCGAATGATATCAACTATTTGATTTTCATGTATTACTGTGGTTATACTATGGTTGGGCAGAGAGGCAGGATGGACACAAGTAACAAGAGGAGATGAGGGGAATAGAGCTGCGATGTATAATTCCAAAAGGTTCAAGGACATCTGGACCCTCAGAGATGGGAACTAATGCCCTCAGGCTTTACAGGAGGCAGGAGCCTTCAGCGGAAGTCATCGCTGCTGACACTTATCACATGCCAACTGCTTTGGCAACTGCTGTGTCCTATGTTAGGCCACAGAGATGAGTAACAGACACCCTCCTCTCAAAGTTTACTGTCTTATGCAGGAAGTGGACGGCAGTGGATATTAATATAGAATTTCTTTTAAAGGAAAAATGTTGAGTTTGATCAGGCTCTACATTCTTTGTACTTGTCAGCTTGCGTCCACTAGCCCTTGGCTGGCAAGGAGTGTTTTGCCCCAAATTTGCTACTTTTGCAAATGAGAAGAATGGAGAGGACCAGGAGGAGCAGGTTCTGTCTGTGCTGGTCTGCAACACTCAGGATGCTGGTCGGCTTTTACATATGGGAGGGAGGGGCTGCCCTGTTGGGATTATTCCAGGGCAAACCAATGTGACTAGCCCATGAAATCCCATCCGAATGGCTGTTAATTCTAACTGGGGCAAAGGGCTTATATTTACGGTATTTAGGGCCAAAATGGACCCTTATCATCTACAGACAGAAGTTGTGCCTTGAGCTGTGCAGGGAGTCAGTGCTTCTCCCATATTTAAGTGTACTTTCTGACAGTCCATTCAAATGTTGAAACATTTAAATTCTCCCAGTTGGCAGGCATTGCAAGGAATGATGGCAGCTACTGCATCATCTCAAAAGAAGCACTCTCTTATAATTAATTGCACTCATTACAATTCAAAATCCAATTCCTAGCAATGCTGTTCAACTTAAAGAGGTACTTCAAAATAATTTGTTTGCAATTATCTGGCTTGCTAAATTTACATTCTAAAACTCACTACTTAGGGAAGCAGGAGAGGGCTTATTTTCCAGGGAAAAACTAGCCCTTTAAAAAGGACAGGTAAATGAACTGCTAATAATGTGCAAATGCATTAGGTATGCTGATAAAGCTATGTTTGAGCTACTATGAAAGCATATAAAAGGACTTATCTCCAACCCTTCTTGAGAGTTTTGAGTAGGGATTGTGTAGTTAGAATTCAAAGGACTGAATCCTGAAACTGTCGTTAGAAATAGGGAACCAGGAGAAAGGGTATAGGCAGAAGCCCAGTTATGTTTTGAGAGTATATGGATTGGTTATCAATACACATTTCAGTTACCGGAAAAAGAGAGCGTGGAATTCCTACTTGGACTGTGTTCCTGGGCAGATTTGGATGGGTTCACCGAGGCTTCATTTTGAAAGTGATTACACATATCACAGAGTTGATGTGCAAACGGAAATAACAAAAACATGCAAAGCTCTGAGAACAGAGTGATCATGTGGTTAGTACCCAAGAGGTGGTAGCTGTTATTTAAATAAAAAGGAAAGGCTAGAAATTGGAATACATCAGTAAATGGGGGAATAGATAAAGACACCGAAAGATTATAGACAGAATGATTAGTGGAAATCGGAATTTCAGACAGGAAGTGTGGAAAGTCAATTCCACTGTGGATCATGAAATTAATGCGTTAGAATAAAATGTGTATGCATGGTGGAATGAACACTTAATTTGTTTTGGACTTTTATTCAAACTATAATTTTATAAAAACATTTAACAAGAGTAGAAATAGGTTAAAAATATCAGTGTCTTTCAAACTA
>NW_006399809.1:16936092-16959514 GCF_000299155.1 Elephantulus edwardii
AGATAGATAGATAGATAGATAGATAGATAGATAGATAGATAGATAGATAGATTTGATAGATAGATAGATAGATAGATAGATAGATCTGTGTATATATTCACACATGCATACAGTATCACTTTTTCAGCCTTCCAGTTATCAAAACAAAAACAACAGTAGTTTGCATTTGAGCTTCAGTGATCAGTTTGTACTTGGTGTGCATGGTCCCAGACGGTGTCTTGATGATAAAGCATTGCGCCACCAACCCAGAGGCAGGCAGTTTGAATTCACTAGTTACTCCACAGGAAAAAGATGAGTAATCTCCCGTGTGATTTACTACCTCTAAAACCCCACTGGAGAACCAGCTATTACTCTATTCTATACTGAAAGTACACAACAGCAATGTTTTCCACTTGAGAAACTTGGTTCCAAGAGAACTTCTTTATATATTAACTATTAAACTGCTGAGAAATGGAACTTTACCTAAAGTCTTGGCTTTATTCTCTCATTTATTATGACCCTCCTTCAGGTTTACAAGGCTATAAATGGAGTCAGAGGAGATTGCCTCTGGCAGAAACACTGGGGGTTTCAAGCCACCAAGGATGTGTAGCTCTTGGATGAGCGGCACAACTCCTTAAAGACTGTCATTGTTGTTAGGTGCTGTCGAGTTCCCTGAGACTTATAGTGACCCTATAAGAGCACAAAAGCTCTGAACCTTGTCCTATCCTGAGTCAGTCTCACTGACTCCAACACACCTACCTCCATTGTCCCAGTTACTGTATCTATCCATCTCATCTGGGGTCTTCCTCTCCTGCCCTATACCTCTACCCTTCTGAGCATGACCTTCTCCAATGACCAGTCCCTGTTGGTCACGTGCTCAGAGTATGTGAGACAGAGCTTCTACAACAACCTCATTTACAGTGTAACTAAGCCACAGCCTGTAACTGCTAAACACTAAGCAAAAGCAGATTAATATGCTTCACATCTCTCACAGTTGAAAAATCATTGTTTTTAACCAAAGTTATGTGTGTTTGTCTGTTTGTGTAGCATTTCATAGATCTGATAGTATAGATCTGTTTAACAGTGTAGTGTGTATATTTGAAGACACTTTTTTTTTTAGTTGAGAAGTAGGATGTTTTTAAGTTATGAATAGGAGCCCAGGCAGGAGAGTGGTGAACTTACCAGCCCCTCCACAGGAGTAAGATAAAGCAGTAAGTCTGCTTCTAAAAAGCTCTACAGCTGTGGGAATGTTATAAGGCAGTCCTATAGGTTAACAGTGATTTAAGATCGACTTGATGGTCATGGGTTCGGTTTTAGAATACAATGTAAGAAAAGTATAAAAATAAGAGAATACAATTTTCTTTAACTGGATATAACTGTTATTAAAATTAATGCATAAGATAAGGCAGCCCACTCTTCTCTTATGCATGAAGTCACTAGAAATCAACCAACCCAGTGGCCTCCAGCAACAACGTATTTCTTGCTCTACTATGCATATGTGTAAGTACATTTTCCTCCTAATTGGAATGAAATTATTTTGTATTCTGGTTTTTTTCCCAATGTAATCTTGAACATTGAATGCTAATAATAATATTGAGAAAAATCACATTTAAGTGTCTACGTTGTATGGAATGACATAGTTTAATCTTCTGGACATTTAGTTTTCTAATTCTTTATGATTGTACATAACACTGTTTTGAGCATTCAAATGTAGAAATGCTTAAGCTTATTCCTGATTATTTAATGGGGATTAATTTCTATATATGAGCATCCCGTGTCAAAGCAGATAAAAATATTTAGTCTCTTAGTGTGCACTACCAATTTATCTTAATGACTTCTCATGTAAATTTTGTCTACAAGTAGAAAGATCTATAATGGCCGCACTTATGTTCCTAAATTTATGCCAACATGAGTTACTAAGATTTTTTTTTAATCTGTGCTGATATGTTAACTGAATAGGATATTTCATTGCAAATTTGTTATTTCTTTCCTTTTTGTTTTCTGTGATTATGTTTTCTTCTTTATTACTCATGTTCACTCACTCACTCATTGCTGTCAAGTTAGAATTAACTCATAACAGACACTCTTTTGGTGTCTAACGCTGGAAATTACATGAAGGGAGATTGGCTGCCTTTCTCCCATAGCTCTGCTGGTGGGTTTGAACAACCAAAAGCATGACCTTTGGGTTAGCAGCACAACTGCCTATAGACTAAACCACCAGAGCCGATTATTATTTTTATTGAATATGAATATTAGTCATAGTCGTACAAGAGTATGCCAGTTCTTCAATTTACATAATATGGTGCAGTTCCCATCCTACTGCAGTTTGTCACGTGCCTTTTAACTCTGCTTATGGTCTTCCCCCCCACATCCTATTTTTATTCTGCCAGAATTTTTATTTTTATTTTTTATTTACTTAAAACTATCAATGTAAAAACTGAAATATTATAATAGCAAATATTGCATTATTGGCAAATGGTGAAAAAATTATATCCACTATCTAATTTATATCCACCATCACCATGCATCACTTTGTTGGAGGAATTACTTCTCTTTCTCTCTCTTTTCTTGACTCATGACTGACTGACCGGCAGGTTTTCAGAGGCCGTATATTGCACAGGAGGAGATTGCCCATCTTTCTCCCTGAAGCAAGCATCTGGCGGATTTGAATTACCAGCACAACTCCTTACCCATCAGGTCATCAAAACCCATTGAAATTATATGAGAATTTAAATCTAGGAGGCCATAATTAAATTGAGAAGGACGGACAGCCTCCAAGTCATGGATCTGTTCCCATTCTGATATACAACAACCATAAGCACTACATAATTAAATTATCATCTTGAAATAATCCTGTTTTTCAATAATTAATTTTTAATATTGCATCAAGTTTCAAGTCCAGTTCAACAACAATTACTGTATTTAACATTAAGTTTTAGGTTTCTTTAGACATCATTAATATATATATAATTTGGGGGGTTCTAATATTATTTGAATTTTTCTGTTGGCTGAAGTACTTCTTTTTGACAAACATTTTTTAGGAATATCCTGTAGTGCTACTATTCCCCAAGTGATTAGCTGCTTAGAAGGGCCATTTTGTTGTTCTGTATTTAACTGAGAACTGATTATTCAAAATTATTCCTGTGCTATTTTGCTTCCTTCCCCTACCCTTCCTGACAATGAGGGGTGTGGTCATGTGCTCACACCTGAGGATGAAATAGGTTGAGAAACCTTCTGATTCTCATAGTCAAAGGAAAAGCAAAGTTTTGATGAACAGCTAGACCATTTTTTTTGCCACAATAACTATCACAACATGTTCTTACTGCTAAATATAGAGTTTGGCAGCTCTTTGTGAGACCGCATCAATAGCCCTTTCTCTGCAATTTTAAAAGAACACTTTTCCTTTTTCTACTTTGATTCTCTAACTTATTAATCATTGCCTAGTGATCTCTCTGAACTGACTTGCATAAGTTTTATTTTGAAATGTGAATTCACATGCAAGGTAAAAGAAAAACAATAATGAATGATACCTTGTAAAAACTTCTAATTGAATGTTTTGTAAAGTAGAACTAGAATTCCAACAAATTTTTTACTACATTTTTACTGAAAAGGCAGATTTTTTTTGTCCCCAAGCAGCTATGGTCAAATTTTGGAACGATGTCAACAGTTGTTTAGAGGTTGATCTTTATTTCCAAACTGTGATCTAAAACCTATTATGACAGAATCATTTCCAAATATTATTCCTCTCTAAAATGTTCTCAGTATTGAAAGTTGAAAAGTCTGCTGTTCATATAGTATTTTTGTTGTTGGGGTATTTTTTTCCTCTCTTTCTCTAGGTAAAGTAAGTGTTTCAGAAAAGTTCATTTTTTTAAGGAATATCATACAACATTGTTATTTGAGTGAACAAATTAAATGAAGAAATCAATGTACTTTATTCAAGATGACATAGACATTTAAGGTGGACTAAAGCCAAATTTCGGTTGCCAATGATGTAATTTATGGATCATGGATTACGAGGGCTTTGCTGTACCTTCATTACGTTTTCATAATTCATCTTGTTGCTACCTCAGCACAAAATTGAAAGCAAAGGAAACAAAGGTGAACTGAACAGTTGTTTTCTACAACTATTGAAGATTATAAGGACTTCAGTGGCTTAGTGGTAAGGAGTTGCACTGCCAACCCAAAGACAGGCAGTTTGAATCTACCAGGTGCTCCACGGGAGAAAGACAGGCAATCTCCTGTAATGTGATTTACAGTATCTGAAAATCCACTTGAAAGACAGCTATGAATTTATTCTTTACAACACATAACAAAAGTAACAAGAATACAGAGGATTAAGAATGTCAAGGACTTTAAATCTAAGACTTAGAAAAAAAATTTTTTTTCTGTATATGCCACCTTTGAAACCTGCTGTAGTTATTACATGTTGTAGGATGGATTGACTCCTAGTGACCCCATATACAGCAGAGTGAAACCCTGGCCTGTCTTATCCCATCTTCCCAATCCCTGCTGTGTTTGAGCCCATTTTGCACCCACTATGTCCGTGTATCTCTTTGAAGGTCTTCCTTTTTTTTTTTATGATCTTCTGCTTTACCAAACCTGATGTCCTCCTTCTCCAAGGATTGGCTCCTTCTAATAACATGCCCTAAGTCTGTGAGATGAAGTCACTACTCTTGAAAACCGAATGCACTGGAAAGGAGATATAGATATATATAATCTATCTATCTATCTATCTATCTATCATCTATCTATCTATCTATCTATATATCTATATATCTATCTTTGGTTTTTTCCCTTATTTGACCATTTTTGCTCACTTACTTTACATAAAACCATTTTCAGTGCTGTCGAGGTGATTTTATTAACAGCATATATTAGAAAGATATGAGGCAGAGAAAGAAATCTAACAGCCAAGTTAAGGAGCCTTGCAGAACCATCTGCTGGAACATAATTAGAAAGGAATTGCACAGGGAGGCTGACTCATCCGGTCTGATTATGATGTCATAGTAGCTACTATTTATTAACGTAAACATTAATTGCCTGATGTCAACCACACTTCAGCAAAATCAGAAATGCATGCCCCATTTAACATTTGGGTTTTGCGCGATTTCCCATAGAAAATTGGTCTGACTCATTGTCAAATGAATTTTTCTTGCTCAGATAATATTTTATGCTTTTTCATGGTAAATCTGATTTTAACACCTTCCATTTTTATCAAAATTATTTTCGATGTGGGAATATTTCTCCTGTGTTTTGAAAGCTTGTGAGATTAAATGGGCATTCAGTGAGGGGGTTATACAGTATTCTCCCTCCTACTAGCTCTGAATGGAAATGAACTCTTCTTCCCCTTGCCTCAGTTTCCTTCTCAGTGCAGTAAGGACAGATCTCTTTGATTTACCTTCACTAGTAGTTAAGAAAACTTAACATCTGTCAAGTGGTTAACTCTTTAAGAATAGAATGTTTTGCTTTCTTTATTTTATCCTGAGGGTAGAATATGTACAAATAAAGTCATATTGACAGATAGGGTAAATCATATCCCTGTCTACATATATTTAGTCATCAAGTACTCTGAACACGTGCTCTGTGCCATACGTGGTGCTAAGTATGGGGCAGTTGGTGATGACATTTGGCCCCTGATCTCAAGGCACAAAAGAAGCCTGAGAAGACCCTGCTAATGGACATTCCAGGGGCTGCCTGGGCCCTGCAGCCTGCTGAGAAAATAATTTTTCCATCAGCTTCTAAAAAAGTATTTCATACTCATTGACTCTACCTTTCTGTAGAAGTCAGAAGATTATCATAGTGTATATGAAAGTATTTTTGTACATAGATTCATCCTGGAAAGGGTGAAACCAGGAGGCTCCTTGGAGGCAAGAATTCTGAGGCTCCATCTAACATAGTTTGGACATTTTGTAAGGAGAGACGGGTCCTTGGAGAGGGACATCGTGCTTGGGAAGGTGGAAGGACAGTGCAGGAGGGGAAGGCCCTCTATGAAGTGGATTGATTCAGTGACTGGGGTAATCGAGATGGGTGTGTCAGAGACAGTGTGGTTGGTACAGGACAGAGCAGAGTTTAGGGCTTTGTACATAGGGTCACTATGAGTCGCAAGCAACTTGACAGTACATAACAGCAACATATGAAGCTATGATGCTTTATGTCCTGTTTGGAAGGAAGTGTACTGAATGTTACTCTTATTGTTTTGTGTCATCAAATGGGTTCTGATTCATAGTGACTCCATGCACAACAAAAATGAAACACTGGTCCCACTCCATCACAAATGCTTGCTTTATGAAAACTCATTGTCACTGTCGCTGTAGTCACTGTGCCAGTCCCTCTCACTGAGGAGTGTCATCCTCTTTTTTTTTTTTAACAAACTCTCCAAGGGAGCTCTGGTGGCTTAGTGGTAAGGAATTGTATCGCCAAAGTAAAAGCATGCACTTCTAATCCTCCACCTGCTCTGTGGGAGAAAGGTGGGCTATCTCCTTCTGCGTGATTTACTGTCTCTGAAAACCTCCTAGAGGGTCAGCTTTGGGTCCATTCTAACTCAGCCATACACAACCACAATACCAAGCATGAGGTCCTTGTCTGGGGCCTGGTCACTCTGGATTTTATCACCAAAGTGTCTGAGATGAAGTTTCACCATTCTCAGCTTTAAGGAGAATTCTGATTTTACTTCTCCCTAAACAAATATGTTCATTCTTCTGACAGTCTGTGGCAGATTTAATATTTTTTACCAGCATCATGATTTCAATACATTCATTCTTCTTCCTGGATACTAAATGACATTCATTTGTAACTTAGTCCAGTGCTTCTAGTTGCATGGTAGAATAACTTGGACGGTATGTAAGCTCTCTCATTCCTGCTCCCTCCAGATTGCATTTGAGAGGACAAACAATAAACTCTCATGGGTGACATTTGATGCAACCTTATGTAAGCACAGAGAAAAGTAAAATGGTTCCAAAAACTCAAGTCATTACTATTGAGTCAGAAATGACTCATAGCTGACTTTCAAGTCAGTTTTCAAGACAGTAAATCACATGGGACAAGATTACTCATCACTCCACCATAGAACCATTGGTGGATTCAAACCACCATAGAAGTACCTTTAGCCTCTGTGCTGTTAGTGCAACTTCCTACTATTATGAACTTGGTTTCTATATTCTTACAATAGAGTTAGAATAAGAACTGTTTAGGAGGGATATATGATTAGGTATTATTGTCATGACAGGAGTCCAGAATGAAAGCTGCATAGTGGAGTGGACTGGAGGGGGGTGTGTGTGTCATTTTATAACAATGAAATTTTTCTTTTTTATTATTTTTTTTTTACTTTACAAAGAGAAAAGTGAACTGGAGGGGAGGGGTGGGCAGAGAGGAAAGTGTGCAACAATGAATGAAAGGAAATCCAAAGTCTCTGTAAACATTCATTAAATTAAAAAAATAATAGCTGCCTCTTATTGGAAGGTTGTTGTAACAAATAAAAGGTTATTTGGATGATGAAAATAATTCTTGAAAGCTCTTAGCTTGATGCCAGACTTCAAAGACACATTTGATAGTTGTTTATTGCCATGGGATCGGAAGCAACCCGTAGCTGAGCCTCCACTGGGTTTTCAGAGGCTGTAAACTGCATAGGAGAAGAATTCCCATCTTTCCCCTATGGAGCAGCTGGTGGATTTGAACTTTGGGTTGGGTGTACATTTCTCTACCTGCTAGGCCACCAGTGTTCCCTGCACGTGATAGATTTCTGCCAGCAATAATAACAATAATTATGTTGGTGACAGTATTCATTTACTAGTGATGCTTCTCCTTATTATTAATGTCTTCCTACTAGAAATGTCATCACCAGTAATGAATAAGTAGTTGTGCGGCTAGTTCAAAGATAATGCCTACCTGGTATCTCCCACAGTGGATTCTCTCTTCTCTGGTGTGCTTTATAGCTATGGAAATCCGCTGGAGGATCATCTGAGTCCACTCCTGCCCAAAGGCAATGAGTCTGAGGTGTTTTATTTTGTATAAAGATAATTTCAGTGAATAGACAATTGGTTTTCCAAATATATATGCTAATCTTCCTTGAATTTACCAAAAGTATGTCAGAAAATGCTAAGTAAATATTTCAGGTCATTTTAGTGTATCAGTTCTCAGTGCAGACAATTGTGATTTGTTTTCTTCTAAGAAGCCATCCTCCTAATGTCATCGTCTCTTTTCTCTTTCCTACTCCTTTGGCAACTCTCAATGTGTGCAGAGGAGAAAGCCAAGAAGGAGGCGGAGGAGAAGGCACGCCTGGCCGCCGAGGAGAAGCAAAAGGAAATGGAAGCCAAAAGCCAATCTGAGGAAGGAGCAGCTGGAAAAGCTGAGAAGAAGGCACCTGGGGAAGTGAAGACGCAGGTCAATGGAACACGCACAAGCAAAAGTGACAACGCTCGTGGGAAAGCGTCTAAGGCTGAGAAGGCAGGAGAGAAGCAGCAGAATGGTGAGTTCTCTGTGCTGGGAGCACCGAGGGCACTGGGTCCTGGCGAAGAGCAGCGCAGTTTCACCATCAGATACACCTAGATTCGAGTCATGGTTGTGCCTCTCACATGTTGGGAATCATCATTCGGTTACTTACCCTTCCACTATCTCTGTAAAACGCACATTATGGTTCCTACTCACAGCATAGGCCTCTTGTAAATCCTAAATGATAGTAGTAACAACAAAGGCATTTACTCCATCACCACCTCCAAATCCCATTTCTTAACTAAGCACAAGATACTGTTAAAGTTCTGCTTTACATGTTCAGTGCCCCATCGGGCCAGATGGTCTACCAGAGATGGGATCTAGTTTTTGTGCCCATCTGCGATCATGCTGTATTTGCTAGGTCACGTCTGGAAGTAAGTGCCTTCAAATGCTGTTTTTATTGTTATATTCTGTTAAGTTGGTTCTGACCCACAGTGACCTCACAAAATGAAACACAGCCTGCTCCTGTACCATCCCTACATCTCTCAGTGTATGTGAAGAGATCTACATCCTCCAACTAATCTTAAAAACCAAAAACATTTTTTAATGCTTAATATGTTCCAGACATTTTATGTGAGATTTTCTCTTTTAAAAATCATTAAAAAAAAAAAATAATGACCCTTGCAGGTAGCTATGTTGTTGTGTACCATTGAGTTGGAACTGACCAATTCGAGCTGACTCTAGCAGACTTTCAGAGGCCGTAAATTGCACAGGATGGTATTGCTCATCTGTCTCCTGTGGAGCAGCTGGTGGATTTGAATTACATACTTTGGCTCTGGCAGCACAGTTCCTACCACTAAGCCACCATAGCTAAGCAGATTTGTTGTGGTGGTAGCTGTGTGCTGTTGAGTTGGAAATGACCCGTAGCTGAGCCTCCAGTGAGTTTTCAGAGGAGATTGGTTGCCCATCCTTCTCCCACAGAGTATCTGGTGTATTCGAACTGCATGCCTTTGGGTGTGCAATGCAGCTTCTTATTACTAGACCAGCAGAGATCTCTAGGTAGATATACTTCATATATATATGTTGTTTGTTGTTGCTGATTGCCTTCTAGTTGAGCACGACTCACAGTGACCCTATGAACAAAAGGCCTGAAACCCCTCTACAACTATCGTCATTTATCAAAGTTTATAGAGTTTCTGGAGGCATGTTATTTAGGAAGTGGAGAAAGATAGGTAGATAGATGATTGATAGATAGATGATAGATAGATAGATAGATATCATCTGTCTATCTATCTACAGAGTTAGCAAAATTAAATTACTTTCCTAAGGGTCAGCAACCACTAATTAGAGATCTCAGGCCAAATTCAATGTTTGAAACAATCTTTTTCTACAACCTACGTGGTTTGATGCCATCAATGAGAAGAATTGATGAAGTATTGAGACAGCTCTCCAGAAGGAAATACTGGGACTGCTATCCACAAGATTTATATAAACCTTTCTATAAAGGGCCAGGTGCTTCCAGTTTTGTGGGCCACATGATCTCAGCTGTAGTTTGCTCTGCCACTTCGGCACAAACGCTGCTATAAACAATATGTGCACAATGAGCATGGCAGTATTTCAATAAAATTTTACTTTGGGACACTAAAATTTTAATTTAATAGAATTTTCACATGCCCCAAGATATAATTCTTTTCTCCCTCAATGATTTGAAGACATAAAAACCATTCTTATTTTGTGGGTCTTATAAAAACAGGTAACTGGTCATGTTTAGCTTATGGGCCATAACTTACAAATTCGTGGTCAAGTCAGTAAAGTAAAACAAGAAGACAAGCAAGTCCATCACAATGAAGTTATAAATTTGACGTGAGTAAGGTAACTCGTGGTTGCTGTGATGCTAAGCACTGTGACAGTGATGTGTCAAATACCATAATGGTTACCCATGGTGGACAGTGTTTGGTGGAGACCCCACTTAGAAGCAGGAGTGACATCAACTTCCAAAATAACTTGCCTCCAGAAACACCATGAACCTAGAGAAATAGTGAAAATTTTACAAGTGTGCAAGTCTTTTGTTCATAGGGTCACTATGAGTCGTCTATGATTTGATGGCACTTAACAACAGCAACAATATAAACATTGTCACCTCAGAGAGGATTATTGTTGTTGTGTACCATCGAGTTGGAACCAACTGATAGCTGACCTTCCAGCAGGTTTTCAAAGGCTGTTAATTACGTGGGAGGCAATTACCCACCCTAAGGGTGGTGATAACTTATTTTTTGGAAGGTTAAGAGGAATTCTTGAAATGAACAAAACAGGAGACTGAGCATTCATTCTAGTCAGCTGACTTGACTTCAAAACTTTATTTCCCAAAGTAATGACAATCTATTCTTCTCTCTAAAAGGGAAGTCTTAAATGAGAAGTGGGGAAAAGAAATCAACTTAGAGCAATAACAAGAACAGCGAATGGTGGTCCGGCACTGTTTTACAGCTACCTAATTAAAATGATTTGTAACTGAACAGATAGGCTCTTTTGTTCCTCCTTTTATTGACTAACAGTTCACATTGGCCATTATGCAACATCTGACCCACAAAGACTTATATCATGAGTTCTGTTCAAGGGTTGTCATCTAACAGTAGTGTCACCATCCCAGCACTCTTTATATATATAGATGTTGAGTGAAATATCTCAGTCACAAAAGGATAAATATTGCATAGGGCCACTGTTATAAAATGGGACTGACATCGGACTTGAGGGAAAATAGAGAAGGAGGCGAGAAATGATGTATACTGCATTGAAACAGATGTGAGAAAGAACTATTTAAAAGGCATATATTATCAGGTATTATTGTCATGACAGGAGTCCAGAATGAAGGCTGCACAGTGGAGTGGACTTGAGGGGGAGGCATCACATAACAATGAAAGAGTTTTTCTTTTACTTTTCAAGAAGAGTGAAATGGTGGAGGGGGTGGGCAGAGAGAGAAAAGTGCAAAAATGAATGATTGGAAACCCTAAGTCTCTGTAAACTTTCATTAAAATTAATTTTTTAAAAAGAGGAAAAAAGAATTTAAAACAATAGAAAAAGGAAGAAAGGAAAAAAAAAAAAGACATGTTCCAGCTTTGAGCTGAAGGATTAAGGAGATTCATCAGAGTTTGATCTCTCATCAGCACTTACGGGATTCCTGAAGCTTTTGTTTCTTCCAACACTGGTCATGGAGAAGGCAATCTGCCACGATGTAGGCCAGCGTCCCGTGTATTGAACTTTCCTGCTTACTTTTGGAAGACATCCTAGTCATGCTACAGTGATGGGTCAAGCTCCAGAATGGAGCAGACTGGAAGGGTTAAAGTCAAGTGCATTAGGGGTGTGGAGGATCGGTGAGGGAAAAGAGATCACTTTTCTGTGAACTGTGTCTGATGACACAGTTCAAGTATCTGGCCATCTCTAGAATTGTTAAAGCAAAGACACATAGTATTAGAATTGCTTCATGGAGCCTCCAAAGAACACTTTCTCTTTTGACTATTGATGATTTTAGAAGATTATGACCCCATGCTCCTCTAAACTCCTCATACTTGGGCCCTGTGTGTGTCTATGAGACCCCTGCCCAGCCCTCCACACCAGTTTATCTCATTGCAGAACTCAGAATCAGAGGAAACCTGGTGAATTTTTTGACTAGTGGTGGTGGTGGTTGTTGAATTGATTATAATCCACGTGCACAAAGTAGAGTTGTTCCACAGAGTGTTTAAGATTGGATGGGTTCAGACTGCTAAACCTTTGCTAGTAGAGTGCCTAACTGTTTATGCCACTCAGCGACTCCGTTGCTTACTCATGACCTGGCTTAATACCAATTACTATCAGATCAACTGTGACTCCTGGTTAACCTCATTTGCATTAGCCTAGAACTGGGGATGGGGGAGAAGTACTTGAAGAATTGGAATCTACTCATTCAGTTAGCGGTCAAGTGTGTAAACTGTTCATACTACCTAGGATTTTCAAAGGCCTGTTATCTCAGAAGTGGAGAACCACTCTTGCTTATTAGTCTGTCTTAATTTGGAAGCTCTGGTGAAACCTGTCCACCATGGCCAATTTTACTATATTTGAAATACTAGTGTGTAGTTTCCCATATCACGGCAACCTACAGGTCACATCAGCAAGCTGAGAGACAAGTGTACTCATAAGAGCAAACTATAAACAAGCAAACATGTACGTACATAAACTATATCATAAGCAGCAACAAGCAAGTAAGTCCCCTAACACAGCAAACTGATAAGTGAAAGTATAGGTTGCATTGAGAAAATCTACTGTCCAGGATCTCGCTAAAGTGCTAAAGAGCTAGAACCTCCATTTATAAAGTTAGATGCTCTAAGCCATGATCTTTTTAGTTGCTTCCTATGCATGTGAAAGTTGGATAACAAATAAGGATGACAGCAGAAGTATCAGAGCTTTTGAATTATGGTATCTGAGACGAGTACTGAGTATTTCGTGGTTTTCAAAAGAACAAACCTGGGTGCTTCTTAGAGACAAGGATGGTGAAACTTCATCTTGCATACTTTAGGCATGTTGTCAGAAGGGACTAGTCCTTGGAAAAAGACATACGAGAAAAGGTGGAAGGTCCGAGAGAGCTTGGGTATACCAAATGTGATGACGATGGCACAGAATAGGGCAAGGTTCAGATCTGTTCTTCGTAGGATCACTCCAAGTGGTAGTTGACTCAATGACATCTAGTAGCTACAACAATTACCTAGCAACTCTAGTTTAAGATTTGTTAAATTCCTTTAAGTGCTTAATTTGTGGATTATTTCCACTAAAAAAAAATTAACCCTTAGTTGTAAGGAGGGACTGACGGGTCCTTGGAGATGGACATTGTGCTTGAGAGGGTGGAAGGACGGCACAGGAGGGGAAGACCCTCCATGAGGTGGATTGATTCAGTGACTGGGGTAATCGGGATGGGTGTATTGGAGACGGTGCGTTTGGCACAGGACAGAGCAGGGTTTAGGGCTGTTGTATATAGGGTCGCTATGAGTCACAAGTGACTCGATGGCACATAACAACAACAACCGTTTTGTGAACACGTTATCAGGAGGCACTGGCCCCTGGAAAAAGACAACGTAACTGGAGGTTCAGTGAAAGAGAAAAATACCCTCGCTTAGATAGATTGATTGCAGCAATAAACTTGAGTGTGATAGACACTGTGAAGATGACCTAGGATACGGCGAGTTTTTGACCTTTTTTTCATACAGTGAGTTAGAGTTACTCAGTGACATCTCACAATACCAACAAACCATTTTGTTGTAAATATATTAATTGAACATTTTGAGATGAAAATATTTAAATAATTTGGCTTCTAGAACCAGATTAATTTGTGGTGACTTAGTGGTAAAGAATTGCATTGCTATCTCAAAGGTATGTGATTCAAAACTACAAGCTGCTCTGCAGGAGAAAAATGGGCAGTCACTATAGGGCCACTATTGTAAAACAGGACTGACATTGGGATTGAGGGAAGTCAGAGAAGAAGGGGAGGAATAATGTATATACTACATTGCAACTGATGAGGGAGAGAACTGTTTAAAAGGGATATATGATTAGGTATTATTGTCATGACAGGAGTCCAGAATGAAGACTGCACAGTGCAGTGGATTTGGGGGGCAGGGAGGGATTGCATAACAAGGAAAGAGTTTTTCTTTTACTTATCAAGGAGAAAAGTGAATTGGGGGGAGTGGGTGGGCAAGGAGAATAATGCAACAATGAATGACTGGAAACCCTAAGTCTGTAAACTTTCATTAAAATTAATATAAAAAAATTCACATCACAAGAACTCTCATTCAACCATCTTATTATTTCTAATACATCAATTTCCTTAAGTCAAAAATCTAAAATCCATCCTGAAAAAAAAAAATGGGCAGTCTCCTCCTGGGGGATTTACTGCCTCTGAAAAGCCACTAGCAGAGGAGCTATGGGTTGCTTCTGACTCAGTGGTACTTAGCAACAACACCAGCATGGTACATTACTTCATCTGTGTTTCTCAAGTTCCTCCACCACTAAGTGAGGAAACAGACAAGATCCATGTTGATTCTCCACGTGTCAATTTTAGCAAAATCATTTTGAGGACAGGTCAATGGACCATTTGATTAAAATCTGTGAAATTAGCCAAACCGGATCTATGGTATAACCAACCAACATGAGCAGTTTAGCTACCAGAAGGATATGCAGAGTCAAAGTTAAAAGAGGACATAGTCCCAGGAGGTGTAGAGAAACACGGGGATGTGTCCAGAATGCTGTAAGTGCCAGAATAGCTTGTAGTGGAGTCAAGAAAAATCAAAACCTGGATAACATTCTCAGTCACTAGGTGAATTTGTTAGGCAGCAAATTGAGCATTTAGCAAACTAATCTTTGATGAATATGCCCAATTTGATTAGTCATACCTTTGTAATGATTATTATAATAGATTTATTATTATAAGAATTTAATAACTATCATATGAGAAGCTTTTATATGGCCCAGTGGACAGCATCATGATAGATGGAGCAAGAATAGAAATTGCCAATGATTACATCTTACTTGGATCCACAATCAGCACACTTGGTACCAGCAGTCAGGAGATAAGATGTATTGGGTCTGGACAAGTCTGCTGTCAGGGATCCCTCCAGATTACTGAAGAACAATGATGTCAGTTTGAAGAATATGGAGTGAATGATTCAGGCCATGGTCTTTCCCCTTACTTGCTATGCATCAGAGAGCTGGCCACTGACTAAGGATGACAGCAGAATTGATGTTTTGAGTTAAGATGTTGGAAAGAGTGCTGAATATCCCATGAACTGCCAAAAGAACAAACAGGTATATCCTGGATAAGATGCAGCTGGAGTGCTCCTTGGAGGCAAGGATAGCAAAGCTTTGTCTCTCACACACTTTGGACATGTTGCTAGGAGAGGCTATTCCTTGGAAAGTGACATTATGCTTGGAAGGGTGGAGGGTCAGTGAAAGAAAGGAAGACCTCCCAGAGAGATGCTTGACACAAGTGACTGCAACAATGGTGTTAAGCATATGAGAGATGGAAAAGATGGCTCAGAATAGGACAGGATTTAGAACTGTTGTTCATAGGGTTGCTCTAAGTCAGTGGCACCTAACAATAGCAACAACAACAAGCAGAGTGTAAAGACATGACACATGAAAGGCAATTTAGCACACTGCCTGACACAAAAAGTAAAAACAAAAATGATTTACCCACTAAATATTTATAAATGTCTATTTAGTGTCTGTAGATACTCAGTTCCAGATTGCAGTTACTATTAGCCTTTTTCCTAAGTCGGTACCAGTGTTTAAATAGTAATACATTCTGGATTTTGCAGCAAACTGAAAAAGAAGTTGCTGTTTGAGATTGATAAGAAAATTAGTCAGCCCTTTAAAATAAGGCTGAGGTAGGGGTATCACATCCTGCAGAAGTCACACTGGCATATTATTGTTTTACAGACCTGCCCGAGAGTTACTTCATTGACTTGGACAAGAGTCAGCAAACTTTTTCTGTGATAGATGAGAGAGGAAATGCACTCACCTTTGAAAGGATGCAACTGCTGTTTTGGTGTGAAAGCAACCTTAGATTATAAATGGTTGGGTATGACTGTGTTCTAGTAAAACCATTTCAGAAACATGTTAACCTTTACTCCAGAAGAGTACTGAGTGTACCCTGAGTTGAACAAACGGGTACGTGTTCTTACTCCCAATCTAATGCTAAAGGTAAGCTGCCTTCATTGAAAGATGAACACCATTGGCCTAAGTACAGTCTTATTTAATAGAACCTCTAATCTTGACTTCTGGATAATAACCTACATTTCAGGACTTAACATGTGGTTACAAAAAAATATTTATACTCACATATATATCCCTAATGTCTATAAAATTAAGCCTTACTTACATATTTATTTTACATTGGCAGACTTAAAAATATTTATAACTTCTTCCTCAGCTTTATACATATACTATTTGTCATGTTTATTACTTGCAGGTGATTTGAAAGATGGCAAAAATAAATCAGACAAGAAGGATCAATCCAATGTCGGAAATGATTCCAAGAAAACAGATGGTAAGAGTATAATTCCCATTACATTTTTTCATAAAATGTGTAAAATAATGCAAGCTTGTTAGAATTACACCTAAAACCGAAATCATGTCTATTAATGTTATGGTTATATTCTTTGTTGAAAACACAAGTCAGTACATTTTGAAAGTACTATTATTATGCTTTTTCAATAATTTACGAATTCTTGAATCTTTTCCCTGTCAGCCATGCTTTCTGCATTATAAGTACTTTTCTTTCCCACTTCTAGTGGAGTGACACATATTCCTAAAATGTTTACAAGTCTTTGACCATGAATTTGCATAAGTTTGCTCATATACAACTTTGTTTTTTCACAAACGTATAAGTATATTCATAAATAGGCAATATTTTAGGTTTTTACATTTGTGGAGTTATTTTTGCATTTTTAATTTTGTCCATCAATGAGTTAAGGAAGAAACAGGGACCCATTCCATATCACAGGTTTCCTCCACCATCTGAAATTAGAACATGAAACCTTTTACTTATGAAGTACTTTGTGAGCCAAAATGGCATGAAATAAAAGCAATTACCATTGATTTATTTCTATTTTTGAGCATTCCCACACTAAAAAAATAACCTATAATTCATTTCAAATAATACATAAATCCTAATCTTAACATACAGGGTGCACAGACACAGTTCAAAGCTATGAACTCCATGCTGAGTTGCTAAGCGAGGTTCCCAGGGACGGAGGGTTTGCTGTCTCCACTCACACTGCTCAAGGCGCCTCTTGCCTCCTTGAAGATTCACTGAAAGAAAAACCAAAACACTGACCACTAGTTTTGGTTTTTACGTGTGTGTGTGTGTGTGTGTGTGTGTGTGTGTGAAAGTGAACATCGTTTTTGGATCTCTTTCATTTAGCAAAAAGAGATGCTCATATAGATTTTTCATGAAAGCAAGATGGTGTAAGCCTCCAAAAAGCAGGGGATATCCCACTTGTTAATAAATAAAAAATCAAGGGATAACTGTATCATGATTATGGAAGTTCTGTTCAAATCCATTAGCTGTAACTCAGGAGAAATATAGGCAAAGACCTCCTCCTGTGCAATTTACAGCCTCTAAAAGACTGGGAGTCAATTCTAGCTAATGGCTCACAACAACAACACTTTCATGATTATGGAGGCCCAAATGCTGGGAAACAGTCATGATTCTATGGTATGGTTTGGCCAGCAACAGCAAGTCTTAAATGTGAGGCTGTAGATGACTTCCTAAACCCAGGTTAGAAGGAACCTACATGAAATAATGCACTTGATAAGCAACTCATTTCCTTTTTATATACACAGCATTTATACATTCTAAAACTTGAAATTCGTGTTATATTACCTTTGAACTTGAAGCTATTTGATTGAGATATTTGCCATCACCTTTTACGTAAATCTCCCTGTTTTTGTTGTAGCATAGGCTCCTTCCTAGTTAGTTATTAATTTAAAAATGTACACGGCATCAAACTAAAAGCACAACTTTCCGAAGAATGTTAGAGTCCTAAGCTCCTTCAATCATATTTCCTTGGAGACATCACATTTAATGCTGAGTTATTCTTCAGATAGTTTGATTAGAATAAATGCAGGGTAGTCAGATTGAGGGTTAAGAAGAACTCTGGACTCAACCCCTCCTCTGGACCGTTGATAGCTTTCATCCCTGAGCCATTGTAATATGTCATCTTTAATCGTAGGACTTCTCAAACTTTTCTTTTTAAAACCATTGAAATAATTTATTCCAGGTATCTTATCACACAATACCTAGGGGACCAATTGTATGCAAATAAGATAGTTACCTAATAAGGGTGCCCTCTTTTATGATTGTGACTAAGAAGTGAATCATAAGAAATTCAATTTGACAATTTCTCAGACATGCTTCTTCTGGATAAGGTTTGTTCAAATACTGGAAGCTCCTTACCATATATCATTGGATCTAAGTCAGGACAAGATAAACCAGAGAAAAAGAATGGTTCAAGTCATGAACATCTCACCTATCTCTAATCCAGCAACTGACCCATTAACACTCTGATTTGAATTCTTACAGGATAAAATATTGGAGTAAACCAAATCCCAACTCTTTAATATGGGACTTCAATCTAAATGTGCTTCACAGCAGATGTTGTGCTACAAGTATCTACTGTAATTTTGTCTTACAGTGTGGTTTAAGTTTTATTACCTTCATAAATCTTCTTAGATTAACTCTACCTTTGCTCTTTTAACTGAATCAGTCCCATATATTTAAAACAGGAGTTTGGGAGATGAGCAGGCAAGGACTGCAACAGTGAGGTAGATATTATATTGTTTTGTCCTAATAAATATAAATTTTGTTTGTTTAATGACTAGGATTCTTTATCTCAAAGTATAGTAAATATAGGGAGACTTTCTTTGATAGGTATCAATTTTCACTTTTATAACCTCCACTTTCACTGCCTAAAGTGAGCTGATATATGTCTATACACTTACAAGTTTGTACAAAAAGGTGTGAGCAACTTTGTATTTCGCCACTGGCTGACTACCATGACAGCAGTCATCATTACTGCTTGATATCATCAAGACTTTAATATCTGGCTTCACTAACTTAACACCAACTTTATCTAAAAACCTTGACCAGAGCTTAAGGAATTCTTGATGGCATGTAATGGAGAAGAATTTGATCAAACTCACCTATCTTCCCCTTCCTTGGTTATGAAGTCCCGCTACAAAATAAAAATGAAATATGTAGATTGGTATACCAATTAATTTAAAAAACAAACTACATAAAAACAACCAGATAAATTTTGAACATTCATTTTTAATAGGTGTTATCACATCTGATACTAGAAGGAGTCATTTTGATTCTTTTTAATGCCTTGCATCTGACATAACTTTTGGAGGCCATTAGTGACCAGCACTCTCTGGTCTTAGGAAGCAGTAACCAGGCATATTTTTGTGTTCAGTGTGGTCAAATCTATTCGAGTTTAAAGGTGTAGCATTGCATTTATTTGTAGAAAACCCAGTGAAAACTAGTCCACTCTTGGTTATTCCAAAACTCTCTTGAGCTGGGCATGCACAGAGGGAAGCAGGGAGTGCTAAGAGAGCAAATTACATGCTGGTCTAATCAACACATTGCTCTTGTACATTATCTCTGTCAGTCCACAGAAGCACTGTTTAGTGTCCTGCTGCACTAATTTTCTAACTGCCTTCAAAGAATTCATGTCCTTTGAAAGTACCTTGTTTACCCCTAAGGAGAAATGTGCTGACACAAAGAGATCTGAGTCTCTGAGCCAAAATTCTCAAAATGCTGAAACTTCCCTGTTGTCATTGGGAAAAATACAGTGTACCACACAAATGAATTAATTTGACTGTTTTCCTAGCCATAGTAGTAGAAAAATTGTTTCTTGAACCTGTTATAATTTATTGTCGTTGTCCAAAAAGAAAAACTTCTTAACATCACTTAGCCTTATATTAACAAAGATACAGATTATAATAAAAAAAATTGTGTCTCTCAAAAGATTGATTACAATTAAGCCTGCAGTATTATTAGCCAAGCCCCAGGAAAGTGAGTTCAGTTGGCGTTTCCCTTTCATTGAATGTTCTGAAGAATTGTCACTATTATGAGTATTAGTATATGAAATTTAAATGTCATTCGTGAAGAGTGGTAAGAGTGGACTAGAGACAATCTATGAATGTACGATCAACTCCTGTGGCATAGTCTATAAGAAGTTGTGCTGCTAATTCCTGCGGCTGGTGGTTCAAATCGACCAGCAACCCCATGGAAGAAAAATGGCAAGTCTCTTCCCATGCACTTCATAGCCATTAGGAGCCTGCCGGAGGGTCAGCTGTGGGTTGATGTTGACTCTTTGGCAATTGGTTTGAGAGTTGTGGATGAATGTACATTTCTACAACAAAAAATATATTTACTTTCCCAGCTAAAGCCATAAAAATAACAAAAAAGACACTGGATATCAGATATTAGACAATAGTGAGCAGTGATCTTTGAGAGATCATAATTGAATGAAGTGAATTATACAGTTGCTCCAGATTTCTAATTTGAGAAGATTCCAGGTGATGTAAGGACAGTAAGAACATTCAAGAAGATTTGGTAATTCCATGAGTTAATAAATTATGTAAGAAAGAGTCTAGGGACACCAAGATGTTTAGAATTTGTCGGTTACAGTGCCACAGAAGAGAGAGTTACAGAAAAGTGGAAATCCAGAGATCTGAAGAGTACACCCCCTCAAGTGTTCAGCTGAAGACAATAAAGAACCATCCAAGAAGATCAGAAGAAACAGTTTCTGTACTCACACATAGAGGGAAACATGGCTGCTCACACTAGTCAAATTTGAGTATGTTCTAATTTAAGGGACGTTACTTAGAATATGTATACTTGTCTTGCCTTAATGGTGGAGAATAATTAGCTGAGGCTAAATGCTTCTCCAGTCTCATCTAGCAAATCTTTAATGCAAGACTTCAAAAGATGAAGGTGTTTTCAAGTAATTTAATTGCATTACGAAATAAAGCTTAGCCTAGGATAAAGCATAAGTTCAGAATATAAAATTATTCAGTACACTACAGGGTCAGGTCCACAATGTCTAAAATGGAATTAAATATTACTTAACATAAAGAAAAGCAAGAAATCCCAGCCTATAATGAGAAACACCAGTTAATTGAAACATATCTTAAATAGGAACAGATGTTAAAATTTGAAGAAAGGGGTACTTAAATAGTTGCTATAACTGTACTTCATGGGCTCAAAAGTTAAGGAGAGACATGAAATACATTAAAAAGGCCCAATCTGAACTTCTAAAAATGAAAACTACAATGTATGACAATGAAAAATGCAATGGCTGGTGTTAATGGCAGTACACAAATAAAGTTAATGGTAAATATGTTGGATGTGATTAAATATTACAGAAGAAAAGTAATGAAAATATTAACAATAGAAAATAATATCATAAAACTATTTTCTGTATCAAAAGGAATTGGCAGATACAGAAGATTTTAATGAAATAGCATTTGAGCCAAAGCCTATGGTGATGAAGAAAGAAGTTCAAGCTGCTTTGAAGGAAATAGCAAAAAATAAGGCCCCAGGAATAGATGGTATATCAATTGACGTATTTCAGCTAACAGTTGCTGCCCTGTATGTGTTCAACAAGTTGTGCCAAGAAATCTGGAGAACAACCATTTGGCCAACTGACTGGAAGAGATCTATATTTGTTTCCATCCCAAAGAAGGGTGACCCCAACAGAGTGTGGAAACTATAAAACAATATCATTGATTTACCATGCAAGCAAGATTCTACTGAAGATTTTCCAAAAATGACTGAAACAACACATCAGCAGAGAACTGCCAGAAGTTCAGGCTGGGTTTAGAAGGCGTCTTGGTACTAGGGATATTGTAGCTAATGTTAGATGGATCTTAGCTGAAAGTAGGAAATACCAGAGGAGTGTCTATCTGTGTTTCATTGATTATGCAAAGGCGTTTGACTGTGTGGATCATAACAAACTAGAGCTGACTATGAGAAGAATTGGAATCCCAGAACACTTGATCATGCTAATGCAAAACCTATACTTGGACCAAGAGGCTGTCTTAAGAACACAGCAAGAAAACACTACATGGTTCAAAATTGGGAGGGGTGTACGCCACAGATGTGTCCTGTCTCCATACCTTTTCAACCTGTATGCAGAGCAGATTATCCAAGAGGCTGGGCTCTGTGAGGAGAAGTGTGGTGGAAGATCTATCAACAATCTGTGTTATGCAGATGACACAACCTTGCTCGCTGAAACCAAGGAGGACCTCATGCACTTACTGCAGAGGGTCAAGGACTGCAGCCTTCAGTATGGACTGAGGATCAATGTCAAGAAGACAAAGATTCGCACCACTGGACCAATTGATAGCATCAGGATGGATGGCAAAGAGAATGAGATTGTTCACAGCTTCAGTTTGCTCGGCTCCACTGTCAACACTCTTGGCAACAGCAGCCAGGAAATGAAAAGACATATTGCAATGCAAAAATCTGCTGTTAGGGAGCTCTCCAAAGTACTGAAGGCAATGGTGTCCTTCTGGAGACTAAGGTATGTCTGGTACAGGCCATGGTCTTTTCCATCAGTTGTTATGCATCAGAGAGTTGGACAATGACTAAGAAGGATAGAAGGAGAATTGATGCCTTTGAGTTATGGTGCTGGAGAAGTATATTAATTGTATCATGGACTGCTTAGAAAACAAACAGTTTCATCCTAGAGAGGGTTAAACTGGGCTGCTTCTTGGAGGCATGGATTCTGAGGCTCCGTCTAACGTATTTTGGACATGTTGTAAGGAGAGACAGGTCCTTGGAGAGGGACATCATGCATGGGAGGTTGGAAGGACAGCACAGGAGGGGAAGACCCTCTGTGAGGTGGATTGATTCAGTGACTAGGGTAATTGGGATAGGTGTGTCAGAGGCAGTACAATTGGCACAAGATAGAGTAGGGTTTAGGGCTGTTGTACATAGGGTTGCTATGAGTTGCAAGTGACTCGACAGCATATGATACCAACAACAGAAAACAATAAAAACATGAAATTATTAAATTATAAGAACTATCAACTATAAAAATAGCGAAAAGGGGTAAAAACTATTGTAATGAGTATCAATAAGTTGTAGGATATTTTACAAAGCATAATACATGTGTAATTGGAGTCCCTAAAGTAGAGGAAAGAGAAGAAAGACAAAAAAATGTATCTGAAAAAAAATATTGATAGAATCTTACTAAATATGAATACTACAAATCTAAATTTTATTTCCAAGAACTCAACCAGCTCAAGCACAAAAAATATTAATCTAATATCATTAGATTAATAATTAATTATTAATTAATAATATTAACATACACAAAACGCTGGATTCAGAAAATCAAAATGGAAGAAAATGCTTAGCATTTATCTCAAGATAAAGGAACTGAAGAACAAATTCAAGTCTCAAGTTGTAATACTTGAACAC
>NW_006399809.1:16961056-17009753 GCF_000299155.1 Elephantulus edwardii
AATTGGCAGCATCAGTATGGATGGTGAAGAGATTGAGATAGTTAGCAGGTTTAGTTTACTTGGCTCCATAGTCAACACTCTTGGTAACAGCAGCCGGGAAATCAGCAGACGAATTGCACTGGGAAAGTCAGCTATGAGGGACCTCTCAAGAGTACTGAAGAACAGCGACATCAGGCTGGAGACTAAGGTGCGCCTGATCCAGGCTATAGTCTTTGCAACAGTGAATAGAGATGATAGAAAGAGAATTGATGCCTTTGAGCTGTGGTGCTGGAGAAGAGTGTTGACTATACATACCATGGACTGCTAGGAGAGCAAACAGGTTTGTCCTGGAGAAGGTGAAGCCAGAATGCTTCTTGGAGTCAAGGATTCTGAAGCTTCGTCTGACATACTTTGGGCATGCTGCAAGGAGGGCCTGGTCCTTGGAGAGGGATATCATATTTTGGAGAGTGGAGGGACGGTGCAGGAGAGGAAGAGCTCGATGAGATGAATCGATTCTGTGACTGGAGTGGTGGGAATGAGTCTTTCTGAGACTGCAAGGTTGGCACAGGATAGAACAGCATTTATGGCTCTTGTACATAGGGTCTCTATGAGTCACAAGCAACTCGATGGCACATAACAACAACAACATGGGATTTATCATATGTAAAGCTAAAACATTCAATAACATTAACATAGACACTGGGATGGTAAAATAATTTTGTTTTACAGTTCTGATACTATTTATAAAGTCCTGTAGTGTCACTTGACGATAGAGAGAAATTAAAGGTCTAATTATAAATTCTAAAACAAACACTATTTTTGCAAAAAAAAAGATGTATAGGATATAAACTGACAAAAGATAAAATAAGAGTCATAAAAGTGAATCCAAAGAAGGCTGCACAGTGCAGTGGACTTGGGGGGAGGGATTGCACAGCAATGAAAGAGTTTTTCTTTTACTTATCGAGGAGAAAAGTGAATTGGGGGGAGAGGGTGGGCAGGGAGAAAAGTGCAACAATGAATGACTGAAAACCCTAAGTCCCTGTAAACTGTCATTAAAATTAATAATAATAATAAAAAAAGAAGACAGAAAAAATTAAAAGATTATCAAGCACAAATGAGATAAATAGAAAGTGAGCAGTAAAAAGCTAACAAGACTAGGCATATCACAAGGCTGCAAGTGTAAAAAGCAGAAGTTTTCCAGTGTGAGATCAGACCATCTTATGCGCGTACTATATCTAACCCGGCAGAATGGTTCATTCTTATGTTGTTGTGTTAATATCATGAATTATCATGTACAATGTTTACAGGTAGAATACTATATTTGTGAATTGAATTTTATGACTTTTTTCCATTTAGTAGGAATCTTTACATCAGTGTACAAAACTAAGTAAAACCTTTCCATTCTATTATCTGGCAGTCACTGTAGATTAAAGCTTATTTTTCTCTAAATAAAACTTATCAATAAACTTATGAACAAAGTGCCATTCTTTAAAGTGAAAAAAAAAACACTAACTTTATTATGAATACATGAAGAACTTAGAAGTAAATGGATGGAAATTGATATACCATGTATAACAGAGTTTTTTAAATGTTTTATCTTATTTATTAATTAATTTTAATGAAAGTTTACAGAGACTTTAGATTTCCATTCATTCATTGTTGCACTTTTTCCCCTACCCAACCTCTCCCCCCACCCAGTTCACTCTTCTCTTTGAATAGTAAAATTCTTTCATTTTTATACAGTCCTTCCCCCCAAGTCCACTCCACTATGCAGCCTTTGTATAACAGTAATTTTTTAAAAAATGAAACAGATACACTGGGATCTGAAAGAGTGAATATCAGAGCATTGCCTTCCACTAATTTTTGTTGTTTTGTACCATCGAGTCAGAACAGACCCACAACTGACCCTCCAGCGGGTTTTCAGAGGCAGTTAAATTGCACAGGAGGAGATTTCCCATCCTTCTCAAACCATGTGTCTTCGGGGATTGTAGTATAGCTTCTTTCCAGTAGGCCACCAGAACTCCCCCCAAATCATGCCATGTGGTCAGTGCATTAAGAAGACATAATAATATTTTTCTATTTATGCCCCAAAATATATGACATCAACTTTATCCCTCACTTGGTAGTAAATATGTAGACATAAAATCAAGAATGAATAGAAGACTCAGACTAAACTCAAACTCATTGCCATCAAGTTGGGACTGATTCATAGCTGACCCTCCAGTGTGTTTTCAGAAACAGAAATAAATGGGAGAAGACTGGCCATCTTTCTCCAGCAGAGCTGTTAGAGGATGCAAACTACTACAGAGACATCACTTTTGAGTTACAGTGCAACTTCACATAGACTACTCCAGACTAGAATGATGCTATTACCGATTTGATCTAATTGATATTTATAGAATGTACAACAATAGAAAATACATATTCTTTTCAAGTGCAAACAAAACATTTGCCAATACAAACTATATTCCAAGATATTAAACCAGTCTCAGTAAATTTGAAGGGATTGAAGTCATATCAAATTTGTTCCTAGACTACAGTACAATTAAATTAAAAATTAATTTCAGAATTGTCTCTGAAAATTCCTCCAAATAATTTGAAATTAAACAGTTATGTTTGAAATAATTATAGGTCAAAATAGAAATGCATATTAGAACATATTTCAAGCTGAATGAAAATGAAAATTCAGCATATCAAAATTTGTGTGGCATAAAGTATTATGCTGCTAAAGCAATGCTTACAGGAAAATATCTAGTACTGTGGTAAAAAAGAAAGACCTTGAATTGATGACTTCAAATTCCACCTTAAATAAACTAGAGCTACATAATAAAGTAACAAAGCAGAAGAAAGGGTATAACAAAAATGACACCAGAAAAAAATAAAATAGAAAAACAAGGCAAGCAAACAAACAGCTCTCAGGAAGAAATAGGCAATCTGAATTTGTTGTATATCTTCAAGTTGGAACTGACTGATGGCTGGCCCCCCAGTGAAATGTCAGAGGCAATAAACCACACATGCTGACTTTTCATACTGACAAATACTTGTTGTGGTTGTTGTTGTCATGTGTCATCGAGTCGTTTGTGACTCGTAACGACCCTGTGTACAACAGCCCTAAACCCTGCTCTATCCTGTGCCAATCACATGGCCTCTGACACACCCATCCCGATTACCCCAGTCACTGAGTCAATGCACCTCATAGAGGGTCTTCCCCTCCTGCGCTGTCCCTCCACCCTACCAAGCATGATGTCCCTCTCAAAGGATCTGTCTCTCCTTACAACTTATCCAAAGTATGTCAGACGAAGTACCAGAATCCTTGCCTCCAAGGAGTAGCTTGGTTTAACCCTCTCTAGGATGAATCTGTTTATTTTCTTGGCAGTAAAGATTGAAATACTCTTAGTGTATCTGTCACTATGTCTTGATCAGACACTTGCACACGCTTGATATCATCATCAGTACAACTAGGGGCATGAAAAACAGGTTTAAATTATCTACTCTCACAAGTGCCAAATGTGGGCTTATTGGTAACAGTGTACATATCTGAGCAATTTCTCTGTAATTCCCTCATCTCTTCTTGACAATGACCTGTGTACACTTAGTGTGTGCAGCAGGTCATGTTAATCATTACTAACTTACAAAAGACAGACAAACAGCAGAGCTCTGTTATATTTACTGTTAGACCTGCTCCACAGTTATTCGTATATAACCAGTATTTAAAAGTTGATGGCTCTTAGGCAGACATTATGCTTTCCCCCCCCAATACCAATGGTTCTTTAAAATAAAAAAAATAATTAAATGTTTCTTTTATACTCGTTTCTTACAAAGTTTATATACATTGTTTTTTCACCAGATATTTCCCATTTTCTTTACCCACACTTTCCTATACCCATCAAATTTTGTGGCCCATGGTATGATTACACCCCTTCCCATCCTCACATCTCTGCTCTCACCCTTAGATCCTCATATATGCTTTACTAATTATCTATTTCTTTATTTTTTTTAATTTTATTTTATCTTTCTATTTATACAATAATAGTTTTATACAGTGTTTGTCCTTATGGGACTGAATTAAATTAGCCTAATGCTCTCCAGTTCCTCTCAAGTTAGGTAGTGATTTTCAAAATCATGGCTCCTGCATGCTGCATAGTATTCCATCGTGTGAATGTACCATAATTTCTCAATCCATTTCATTGTGGTTGGACATTTGGGCTGTTTTCATGTTCTTGCAATGGTGAATAACTCAGCTACGAACATGGGTGTACAGACATTACTCTTCAAAAGTCTTTTTCAGACTCTCCAGAAATAAAAGCAAAATGAGCAAATAATTGAAAATGAAGGAAAACTTTCAAGCAAAGTCTAAACAAACTAAACTTACTCAATTGTCTTGGTATGTATCGATTAATAAGTGTAAAAATATTGAAAGAAAAGCAAACAAAGCACAGGGTCATGTTGACATGACCACCATGGATTTTCCTGTCTGTAGAAATGCCTCTGTCCCCGCATTCCCATCTCAGGGAATCATATTGACCTCATTCTTTCTCATTCCACATATTTTTTTCCTGTCGACACTCAGAACAGTGACCTTGGATGGTCTGTATACATCATGTCACCTACCATCCACTGTCATGGAATCAGTTCTGACACATAGTGACCCTCTAGAACAGAGAGGAATGTCCACTGGGGCCCAAGTCTGTAAATCTTTGTGGCAGCAGATTGCCTCATCATCCCCTAATGGAGAAATGGGTGGGTTCAAACTGCTCACCTTTAGGTTAGTAACTGAAGTCAGATCACAGCACCATCAAATTACCTTCTTCATATCCTAGAATGATGAAGTCTCCAACTTTAGGTTCCTCAAGATCTGTGCTTGTACATAATTGGTGCCTTATTTTAGCACCTCATTGTTCAGATCCCTGCTATTGTTTCCCAAAGAGTTCTTGTTATCACTTGTAACCAAGAGACATTTAAAGAAATAAAATTAAAAGGAGAAAAAAAAATAATAACTGTCCTCCAGTTCACTCCAGTTCTTACCAATTTAATGTGAATCACACTACAACAGTGCTTCCTAGTTCCATTTATGGAGGTTGATCAACAAGCCTTTCTTAATGTGGATAAAGTCTAAAGGTAGATGCAAACTTCTAATCTTTGGGTTAACAGTTGAGCATGTTACTCCTTGCATCACAAAGGGCATCTCATAAAGAGTAATGGCTTTGCTTAAACACCTACTTACTCATCTTAAGCATGCTAACATCCTAGATTCAGGGAGCTCCTGTGGCCTGGTGGTAAGAAGCGGCACTGCAATCTCCAAGGCACACAGTTTGAATCCACCAGCTGCTCTGCTGGAGAAGGATGAGCAATCTTCCTGTTTGGTTAACTGCCTCTGAAAACCCAGCGAAGGGTCAACTATGGGTTTCCAACTCCATGGCACATAACAGCAGCAACAACAACAACATAGGGTCTTTAACATTCATTAAATGTTGTTGGATTTTTTTTTTCTGATATCTGAAAGGCAGATTTGTTCTGCAGTATTGCCACTATAATTTTGTTAGAATGTCTATTAAAAAAAAAGATACAGTAGTCTTAACAATCATCTTAGTTCAAAAATCTGTTTCAGTTTGTGTTGTACTACCTACATGTGAGACAACTGAGTAACAGAAAGTATGGTGCATAGGCAGTTCCTGGGAGTTTAGTGCTATTCATCATTTTGGTTCATATGTAAGAATTGTCTTTCCTCGGGAAGAAGTCATGCCATTGTCACCTGAAAGCATAGGACTTATTTGCTGATTAGTTGGAGAGCTTGATGTAAAGCAGAGAAGAGGCTTACCAATGGGAGATGGAAAAGTTCCATATAAACAGAGATTAAATTGTTTCTTATACTGCAGAGGACTTGCTGATTCTGAAATGAATACTCATGGCTGAAGCATGGCTTTGACTGACAATTTACTAATATGCAATATGAACTATATCCTCCACTTATATTAAAATGTTCACATCAACCAGTTAGTCAGAAATTCCACTCTTCTGAAAACAAGCACACAATCACTCCTACTGCTCTTTCCATCTTCTTGTTCTTGTTATTGTTAGGTGCTATCAAGTTATAGACAACTCATAGCGACCCTCTAAACGAAAGACCTGAGCACTGTTCATAGAGTCTCTGGAGGCAAGCCATTTTGGAAGTGGATGCCACTCCTGCTTCTGGCTTTCCATCTTAGCATAATATATTTTCCCAAATCCTATGCGTTGCAAAGGTGAGCCCACATCAAAAGCTGTGGTGGCGGAAATAGGCCAGATATAGTGTACAGTTCTGGGAACACAAGCTGGGTTTTTGTTTTGTTGTTGTTTTTTTCTTTTAATTTCTTTTCCTCTTGGACCTAAAACAGATTGATTATAATGGTATCCTTGAACATTTCATAATGTATTTTTAAAATAAAATCATTTAAATAATTTATTTGAATTTTATAAATAAACTAGTAGAAAATGAAAAAAGTTAAATCATTCAACATACCTCACAATTGATTTGTCAATGAAATTAACATCTGCTTTGATGAAACTTCTACTAATAGATAATACTACCCTTGGAGTTTTGTTCTTACTTCTCAGTAGATAGCCTTATTTCTTAGTTCTTGGAAGATCTCTTTTATGTACTAAGAAAAATTAGGTCAATTTCTTTAACATAATAACAGTCTTCAACATGAGAATTAAGTACTTGTGTGGATAGTTTTCTACAAGTATGTGGTGGCCAAACATCTGGAGTACCTTGAGTCACAATTAAAATAAGCCATCACAGTCATACATGTTCTAATTAATATCCTATCCCCTTTAGCTATTTGCCCTTGAAAACTTCTGTGACCCATTTTCAAAATATATTCATATATGCATATGTATCAACATAAGAACACCAACAGTAAGTAAAGCAGCAGTTTAGTAAGAAGGGACATGAAAGAATTGTTTCCCAAAGCAAATATTTGTTTGCAAATAGTATTTTTCAAAAATATGTTATTTCTTGTTTCCTTAAGTATATCGATAACCCAAATGTCTAAACACCTGACTCCAATTCTCTTATCAAAGGAAAAGGACAAAAATGTCAGTAGATGGAGAAGAAAATTGTTATATTACCTTTTACATCTGGATAAGGCCTCATAAATTAGACTCTTGGAATTTTTGTTACTTCAACATTTTGACTTAGTGTACATAGGGTTTTCGAAGGCCTGTTAATTCAGAAGTGGATGACCAATCCTTCTTCCTAGTTTGTCTTTATTTGGATGCTCAGCTTTTGACAGATAAGTATTTTAACAAAAGAAGCAGGTAAAAGACACTTCCCCATTACAGAAGTAACCAATAGATTCAGTGTTGGCCACCCTTTATCCCTTGGCATGAAGACAAAGAATCTCTTTATCTTTGCCAGAAGACAAAGATTCTCAGCACTGGGCCAAATGACAGTACCATGATAGATGGAAAAAAGATTGAGGTTGTTAACTATTTCAGCTTCCTCGGCTCCACAATCAATACTCTTGGCACCAGTAGTCAGTAAATCAAATAATGAATTGCATTGGGGAAGTTTGCTGTCAGGGACCTTTCCAAAATGCTAAAGAATCATGATGTCAGTCTAGAGACTAGAGTGAGCCTGATCAAGGCCATAGTATCCACAATTACTTGCTCTGCATCAGAGAGCTGGACAATGACTAAGGATGGCAGAAGAATTGTTGCCTTTAGTTTGTGGTGCTGGAGAAGAGTATTGAACATATCATGTGCTACCAAGAAAAGAAATAGGTCTGTCTAGGAAAGAGTGAAACCAGGTCTCTTCTTGGGAGCAAGGATTTTGAAGCTCCACCTCACATACTTTGGACATGTGGCCAGGAAGGACCAGTCCTTGGAGAAGGACACCGTGCTCAGAAGGGTGGAAGGACTGTGCAAGAGAGGAAGACTCCGGACGAGATGGATTGATAAAGTAACTGGGGCAATGTGGATAGGTGTGTCTGAGTCATTGATACTGGCTCAGGATAGAACATGGTTCAGAGGTATTGTACAAAGGGTCATTATGAGTCATAGGTGACTTGATGGCACATAACAACAACAAACATTTTGATTAATACACTTGACATTGTTTGGTAGGTTGACTCAATAATAAAAGTTATGGTGAAGTTACCAGTGTTGAAACTCAACTATTTTATTTTTAATTAATCAGGGAGATTCTATTAAATAACCCATGCTTTGTTGGTGGAAAGTGATCAAATAGGATGAGTCAGAAAAGAGTATCCTATTTACTTTGTATTCTGGATTTCAACTCTTTGGAAAATATACATATAAAGTCTGTTCCTTATTCATGATACTAGCACTGATGAGTCATTATGAATCACAACATCTAGCTCTTTTGGTTACAAGCATCCATTTTAATCCAACGCATTCTTTATATAGGTTTAGGTTCATTGAATGTCTTTGTACTTTTCAAGGAGGATACTAAGATATCTTCATGGTAGATAAAAGAAGGACACGGTTGCACCAGACTGCAGTTGTCCTCTTGTAAATTTTATATTGCTTCAGTTCTTAGCTATAGGAAGCTCTGGTGGCTTAGTGGTAAGGAATTGCACTGTCAGTGCAAAGGTATGTGGTTCAAATCCATCAGTTGCTCTATGGGAGAAAGATGGGCAGTTTTCTTCCTGAAAAGCCAATGGAGGGCCAGCTGTGGATTGGTTCTGACTCAGTGATACACAACAACAACAATGTGAGAACAAGATTTGAATTTGTATTTGTGTGTATGTTTGTATGAATGTGTACATCCGACATAAGGTGTTAAATTTATAAATATTAAAATGTGTTGGTTATATTCCAAGGGAAAAAGATGATTAATCTACTGCCATGAGATTTACTGCCTTGGAAACCCAGTAGAGGGTCAGAAATAAGTTGGTTCTGACTTGGTGACAATGATTTTTCTGTCTTTTTGTTTTTTTTTAAACCAGGCAGTGATTTTTCTTTAATACTAAGGAAAACTTCTAAAGTCAATTCTGCTTTTGTATATAGCCATTTTAGCTTCTAGTCTCTTACCAAACACTCTGTATCAAAAATACCAGGTGAAGTATATATCTTTTTTGACAAATAGTAACTTCTGACAAATTTAATATTTTTAGAAAAAACTTTTGCAGTTATTGGTACATAAAATTTAGTTGTTCCATACTATTGACAATACATTATGATGTTTATATATACATACACACATACATGCATCTATGTAATTTTATTTATTTTGTTACTAATTCAGAATATACACAGCAAAATGTACACCAGTTCAAAATCCATTTAGTGATATTGATTATATAATTCTGTGCTTTGATAGAGAGATTTAAAATTCTGGAACTACTAGGGGAAATTCAAAAGCTTTTCTTCTTTTTTCTTAATATTGATGCTCAGGATTGGGTTTGTTCTTTTGTTTTTTGAGGTTTTTTATTTTTTACATTTTTATCTATCATGAAATAAATGTCTATTTTGCAACTAGAAAAATATGTTTTGTCAAATTCAATACAAGGGATTGGAAAAACCTAAAGTAATAATGCATTTGTCAAAAGAAATTCTGTTAGAAGTATTACATTATTACGTTATTTTTTAAAAAACACAGATACCTTTGACTTAAATACGTGCTAAAGGCAGGAACTAGTGCTGCCTACCTTGTTAATACTATTTATCTTCTAGGCATCTTACTGCTTAAAGAGCTGTTAAAAATGCACTACCAAGCAAATATTAAAGCTTTCCCCCTTGTTTATTTTTTGCTTTCTCCTCCAAAGAGCACCTTGATCTCTGAGTGACAAAACCAGTATTTCATAAGAATTAGCCTTCTCCCATACATGCTGTTTTCATCCTAAACCCTAGTCACAGTGAAAACATGAGAAACATGTTTGGTCCTCCGCCCCTTAATCCTTTCATTCATTATGATTGTTTTGCTGCATTTTTTCTTCTGGAACTTAATAGAATAGAAAAGAGCATGGAGAGATGTAAAACATTCTGGAGGTTAACATCCCAGCCTCACTTTTTTGCTCTGAAGGATTTCCTTCATCTTTTCAGACCTCTGGGGTTTGTTTTTGTTTTGTTTTTTTACTTCAGAAAAAGAAGGCCCGGTGATTCATAAGAAACAAAATTCATGCAGGTAAAGCACCTCTTGAATCAGAGTTACTGACTTCTTACCAAAGGAGTCACAGGAGGGGCTTTGTACTGCCCTTCTAAGCATGGAGAAACCTCTGGAGGCACTCAGAGAGCTGGGTGGCTTAGAGTTTCCTTAAATGTGAAAGTACCACACTTTAATGTAGAGTTGTTGCTTTTAGTTGCAAGGGATTGATTTATTTCTTCCTGATGACAAGCCTATATGTAGTATCCTGGCAGAGCTTTGCTTTGAACGAAGCACACTTTCCAGGACTTTCAAGACTGTGTCTTTCTGGAAGCAGATTACCACATCTGTTTTCTGAAACTGTCTTTAATATGTTCTAACTATTAATCCTTTAGCTAATTGCCAAACACTTAACTGTTTGTGCCACCCAGGGCTTTCTTGGCACCAAGATCCCCTCCCCCTGCCCAAACAAAACAAATTCATTGCTCTTGAGTAAATTCTGACTTATAATGACCCTCCAGGACAGAGTAAGAGCTATCCTGTAAGATTCCCAAGGCTGTAGTCTTTATGGAAAGAGAATGGCATTTTTCTCCCTGCAGTAGAGCAACTGTTGGGCTCAAGCCATTGGCGTTTTTTGGTTAGCTGTTGTCGTTAGGTGCCATCAAGTCGAGCACGACCTTGTGAACAACAGATCTAAACCCTGTCCTATCCTGTGCTATCCTCACACTTCCTGACACGCTAGAGCCCATTGCAGCAGTCACTGTCAGTACACCTGGTGGAGGGTCTTTCTCTCCTTCACCAACACTCTACCTTTTTTAACATCATGTCCTCCACCACCTAGCCCCTCCTAGAAACATGTCTGAAGTATGTGAGGTGAAGCCTTATCATCTTTGCCTCCAACGAGCACTCTAGCTGCACTTTCTCCAAGACATATTTATTTGTTGATTTGTCCATCCATGGAATGTTCAGTGCTCTTCTCCACACGACAGCTCAAAGGCATCAACTCTTCTCCTGTGATCCTTATTCATTGTCCAGCTCTTAGAAGCATAGTAAGTGATTGGCAAGGCAAGGCCTGAATCAGACACACCTTAGCCCTCAAACTGACATCATTATTTCTCAGTAACTTGGGGAAGTCCTTAAGTGCAGACTTTCCCAGTGCAATGTGTCTCCTGATTTCCTGACAGCTGGTACCAAGAGTGTTGATTGTTGATCCAAGATGAAGTTGTTGACAGTTTTAGTCTTTTCTCCATGTATTATGATGTTGCCTTTTGTTCCAGTGGTAAGAATCTTTGTTTTCTTGACATTGAGATGTAATTCATATTGAAGGCTGCATTCTTTGATCTTACACAACAAGTGCTTCAAGTCTTCCTCACTTTCAGCAAAGTAGTGCCATTTGTGTAACGCAGGCTATTGATAATTCTCATTCTGACCCTGATGCCACATTCTTCTTCATAGAGTCAAGCTTCTTTTTTTTTTTTTTTGAAGAGTCAAGCTTCTTGAATAATTTGCTCAGCATACAAATTGAATAGGTATGGAGAGAGAATACAATACTGACACATTCCCTCTTAATTTTAAACAATGCCGTGTTCCCTTGCTCTGTTTGCACAACAGCCTCCTGCTCTGGATGTAGGTTTCTCATGAGCACAACTAAGTGCTCTGGGATTCTCATTTTTCTCAATCTTAGCCATAACTTGTTAGAATACACACACTCAAATGCCTGTGCATAATCAATAAAGCATAAATAGATTTTCTTCTGGTATTCTTTACTTTCAACCATAATTTATCTGACATCAGCAATGATCTATCTCTGGTACCATGGCCTCTTCTAAATCCTACTTTAACTTCTGGCAGTTCTCTATTTATATGTTGTTCTAGCCTTTTTTTAATTATCTTCAGCAGTATTTGGCTTGCATGTGATAGTAATGATATATTTCTATAGTTTCCATATTCAGTTGGATCACCTTTCTTGGGAGTTGGAACAAATATGAACTTCTTCCAATCTGTTAGCAAGACAGCTGTCCTTCAAATTTTCCAGCATAGACTGGTGAGCGCATCCAGGGCTGTATCTGTTAATTGAAACAAGTCACTTGGTATCCCACTGATACCTGGGGCCTTATTTTTTGCCAGTTCCTTCAGTGCAGCTTGCACTTCCTCTTTCATTACCATTGGCTCCTGGTCATATGGTGGTGGTGGTGGTGTTATTTGCCATTGAGTTTTTTGCGACTCATAGCGACCCTATGTACAAGAGCCCTAAACGCCATTCTATCCTGTGCCAACCTCTCTGTGTCAAACACATTCATTCCTACCACTCCACTCAAAGAATCAATCCATCTCATTGATATCTTCCTCTCCTGCACCATCCCTCCACTCTCCAAAACGTGATGTCCCTCTCCAAGAACCAGTCCCTCCTTGCAACATGCCCAAAATATGTCAGACAAAGCTTCAGAATCCTTGACTCCAGGGATCATTCTGGCTTCACACTCTCCAGAACAAACCTGTTTGTTCTCCTAGCAGTCCATGGTATAGTCAACACTCTTCTCCAGCACCACAGCTCAAAGGCATCAGTTCTCTTTCTATCATCCCTATTCACTGTCCAACTCTCTAATGCATAGCACATAATTGCAAAGACTATAGCCTGGGTCAGGCACACCTTAGTCTCCAGCCTGACATCGTTGCACTTCAGTACTCTTGAGAGGTCCCTGAAAGCTGACTTTCCCAGTGCAATTCATCTCCTGATTTCCTGGCTGCTGTTACCAAGAGTGTTGACTGTGGAGCCAAGCAAACTAAAACTGTGAACAATCTCAGTTTTGAATTTCAAAATCATCTCAGGAACAGGTTTGAAGCCTTGAGCACCAATGAGTGTAGACCAAAAGAGCTCTGGGAGGATCATGCTCATATGGTACTTCCTGAAATTTTTGAGTGTCAGTCAGTTCCTTCTGGTAAAATAATTCAGTGTATCCCCTTCATTTTTTGATGTTTTCTGGGTCATTCAGCATATTGTCTATAGCATTTTTCAATATTGCTTAAGTCCAGGCTTGAATTTGTTTTCAAATTTTGTCTTGGTTAACAACTGAGTTACTTGTCTCTTTTGCCACCAACATTCCTTTCACACAGAATAAGAACAATGAAACACTTTGGACAGTATGGAACAAAGCAAGGATGTGTTGATTCACATATTTACCTTTGGAAAGAAAGAACATGCTAAAAGAAGAGAGAAAACAGACAAAGTAGAGTGGAACAGTTTAACCTAGTCTTTTTTTTTTTCAGTTGGATACCAGATACCATGACTCAGAAAGAAGGACAGGATAGTGGTGATGGTTATACAACATGATGAGTGTAATTTTGTAAATTAGTTGTCCAGGAGTGTCTTTCTAGTTTATTGAAAACGAACCATTGTTCTTTTGCTAAAAAATAAAACAGAGAGACAAAGAAAGACCTAAAGACTGTCATTCTTTGTGCCCTTCTCATTCTACTTACTTGAATTGAAAGAGTAAATTTTTTAAGAGGATGGCATACACAAAGTTAGGAAATTGCCCCAAACTTGTTCTTTTACATCTTCTCTATCTTCTTTCTCTCTTGCTTTCACTACCACTCCATTCTCAGATGAAAAATGATTACAGTGTTTTGTTTAAGCAGTACTAAAGCACTGGTATGCGATGACTTAATCTAGAGTAATACAATGATAGTTCTCTGCCCTGTTGTTTTGTACACAGAGAGAAGGTATGAACACGTGTGTTCTGAGATTTCATGACTGCCATTTAAAATAGCTGTCATGAACCTGGCAACATGAGTTATTTGCTGGGTTGGTAAATCAAAGTGTGGTGGTTTAAATACATCAATCACTCTTTGATTTGCTAATCTGTTTCCCTTAGAATTTTTTTTATGTTGAAAATTAAGGGAAGTGGCCACCATGAGTTTGAATTGATTTTTTTAAAAACACATTTATTTTTTTATTATTTTTTTTTTGGTGTGCATGTACCGTCAAATCAGATCTGACTGGTACAGGAGGAGATTGTCCCTCCTTCCCTGGCAGAGCATCTGGTGGATTCGAACTGTGCGCCTCTGGGATTGTAGTTGCAGTTCCTTGCCACTAGGCCACCAGAGCTCCCCTGAGTTTGAATTGATTTGATAGCAGTCAATTTAGTGGGTAGAACATGCACTTATGATCTCTTTCAGTGAAATCTATGTCTAGTTAAAATCCAACAAGTATGTCCAAAATTGTGGGTTTTTTCTGAGAATTCCCTCAGTATTAAACACCAAAACAAAGCCAGATCCTACCTACTCACAGCCTCTAAACTCAATAGAAATTATATCTGACATTTAACATTGGCTTTGGTTTAATCTTACTTATTCCAGATTGTCACTGATACTCTGTTTAGCCCTTTACAACTCTTTGTGCTGTTTCATGCATCACTTTGCTGTTTTTGTAGAAAGCTGGCTCTGGAGGGAGACTTATAAATTTCATTCCCAGCTCGGGTCTCAATCACATCAGTTTACATCTTTGAGTCACAGTGACAGTTCAATCAGGGTCAAAAAAATAAAACCAAAGAAAATGAAAACCAAAAGTATTTAAAACTTTACCTTAAAATTTAGGGTCAGTTTCTTGTGAGACCTGAATCATGGCCATTCCACCCACTTGGCCAAAGAGTAACAGTTAATGACTGATAGGCACATTTTTGGTGCCTTGGCATGTTAATTCAAACGTTAATCCTTTTCAGACATTTCTCTTTTTAATCAAATGATTTTGAGATACAAATGCAGCATCTCATTGACTTGAAGGAGCAGCTTGTGAAAATGGAATAAACAAGGACAATTTTTTTAAAAAATTTTCTTTCTAAACTGCAGTGGCAGGAATCTTCTTTATTGCTTCTTCTTTTTTAGTGAAGATATCTCTGAGGGAGCTCTGGTAGCCCAGTGCTAAGAAGCTGCACTGCAATCCCAGAGGTACGCAGTTCAAATCCACCAGATACTCTGCTAGAGAAGGAGGGACAATTTCCTCCTATGCCAGTTAGATCCAGTTTGACAGCGCACACACACAAAATAATAAAATAAAATAACAAATTTTTAAAAAGTCATTTCTGTGAGTTTATACACCGTGCTCTTCCAGACTCAAAGTCATCACAGCTACCCCTTTGTGAAGCCTGTAAAATCTTTAGGTGAGAATGTGATTGGGAGGTGACAGTTAAGGTAATTTGATTCCTGAATTTCCTAAAATTGAGAAATGATAAATTTTTATTTTAATTCATCCATGTTATTTTAATTATAGAGCAAATTGGGGATAGTAGCTGGTCTTGTCAATTATTCCCAACCATGTTCTGTCCAATAATCTACCATTCAAAATTTAAATCCAGTCTATGTCAGCAGCACAAGAAAATGAGGTTTTGCATTTGAGTGGCCAGGACTATGACAGCTACCTACTGGGCAGCTCCATTAGACCCCAGTCAGAAGTGGCAAAGCCCAAATCACTAAATTGGGACCCCTGTCTTGCAGCACCCACATGGACAAGACACTACACAATAGAAAATCCATGGGCAATGTCAAGTCCTTGATTTCAATGATTCTTTTTTCTTCTCCTTTCCTTTACTACTTCCATCCTCCTTTACTAGCAGTTTATCATGCCGGTATCAAAGAGATTCGTCATAGACATTACCTTTCCCTTATTTCTCCACAGTGGCTGAAGGTGGTAATAGCCAGTAAATATAACAAACTCAAGACCTGGGTCAATAGCCCCAGGAAATAAAGAGTTGTCTCTAATTACAATACATCAGAAAAGGGCTTTCCCATTCCCAGCTAGTTTTCTGCTTGATTTCATTTGAGCCTTATTTAGGAGAGTAAGTCTTCAAAGTTGAGTGGAAAACCTCCTCAGTCTCCAATGACTTCTAGCATCTCTGATGCCAATGTTACTCTTAAAATCTAAGCCACTGTTTGTCCCTTAGGAGTCCTGAGTAGGAGAGAGCCGTTCTAACTGTATGATGTGATGACTTGCAGAGAATGCAGCACTTATAAGAAGCAATCATTTAGACTTTTTGTTTTACAATTCTACTCAAGCCCACTGAAGTTACAAAATTAAAACATCTGACACCTATTTCCATTACGCTTAGTCCTAGTTGCATTTTTTTCTCTTCTATGTCCTCACTGGGAGTGGAAGCAGAGAATGCAGGCTGTTTACCCATCTGCATGCTTTTCATTAAGATCATATCTTATACTCCTGTGCGATTTGCTGCCTCTGGGAGCCTTCTAGAGAGTCAGCTATGGACTCAGCATTCTGACTCAATGGCACACAGCAACAACTTGCCTATTGTAAAGTGTTGATTTGACCTAACAACAATAACATTATTTACAGAAATGAAATAATATCTTTAAATACCTGAAATTAAAATAATGTTGGCCAACTAATGTTAACATAAGACCAGATTGAGGAGAAACTATGAATATAGAAAATATGTTTTCATGAAGTTCTCTTTGAAGTCTTTACAAAAAAAAGATTTTAACTTATTTAAAATTTCTTTGAGAAGCTTCTGAAGGTGGAACAAAAATTGTGAGAGGAATATTGCTTTGGGTTTATAAACCCTTGGCCTTAGATAAGACTAATTTATCATGGCATGAGATAGGACTTCAGATCTGTTGTTCATAGGGTCGCTATGAGTTAGACTCAACTTGACAGGCATCTCTGATGGCTTAGTGGTAAGGAATTGTATTGCCAAACCAAAGGCATGCAGTTCTAATCCACCAGCTCTAGCACTCTCCTTCTGTGCAATTTACTGCCTCTGAAAACCCTTTGGAGAGTCAGCTACGAGTTGGTTCAGACTCAGGGGTACAAAGCAACAACTGACCCTTGAGTGGAATGAACCAGAGCTGGAAACAATTGCAAAAGGATATATCTTCATGTCCATATCAGAAACTCTGGTGTGCCAATGATTAAGCAGTTGGTTGCTAACCAGATGGTCAGACATTTGAGGTCATCCAGCGATTTTATGGGGAAAAAATTTCTTGGTCTGATTCTCCAAAGACTGTTGCTTTGTTGTTGTGTACTGTAGAGTTGGAACCGATCCATAGCTGACCCTCTGGCGGATTTTCAGAGGCAGTTAATCGCATGGGAGGAGATTGCCCATCCTTCTCCTGCAAAGCATCTGGTGGCCTCGAACCACGTGTCTTTGGGATTGCAGTGCAGCTTCTTGCCTGTAGGCCACCTGATCTCCAAAGATTACATCCTAGAAAAGTCTATGTCATAGTTTTACTCTGCCACAGGAGACCAGTGTATGGCAAGATGGACTTACCAGCACCTCACAACAATAACGTGCATGTGGAATTCCCTGTGTGGCGCCGTAACTCAGTGCTTTACTGCAGACATAAAGGTCGGCAATTGGACCCCATGTAGAGGTGCCTTAGAAGACAGGCCTGGTGATCTGCTTCCAAAGGGCACAGCCTTTGGGAAACCCCGCAGAGCGCTTTTACTCTGCACACATGGGTCAGAATCAACTTTGCAGCAACTAACAACCAATTTGCATATTACATCAGCTGAACACTTGAAAGTCTAAGTGAAAGCAGCTATTAAGATGCCAAGTGGAGCCCGTCTTTAAAGTCTCCCTGAGATTTTCTCACCCAGAATAGAATGAGTTGTGCTGCAAAGTTGGCAGTAATGACCAATATCGAAATGTTTAATTGATTCTCCACTCACTCCCCATCTCTGCCCCAGATTTTCTTCTCCTCAGACCTGGAGGGTGGAGTTGGGGGGGAAAGGCAGCATTGACACTCTTCTTTTTCTTTCTTTCAGATTCAGAAGAGTAAAAAAAACCCCAAACACCTCATAGACAATAAAAGAGGCTGCCAATGTCTTGCATCATTTTAGCTGAGCTTCTTCATTCTCCTCCTTCTCCTCCCTCCACAAAGACCCGTGTCTGGGGAAGGAGCACAACTTTCAAAACCAAGCCCCCCACACTTGGCCTTCTTTCATGCCATCGCCTCGCAGGGAATGACTGTTTGAGAGTTGGTTTGAGCTCTTGGAACCTTGGAGTTCCCTCTTGAACTCAGAGCAAACAAAACGACTTGAGATTATTATTTTTTTTTTCACAAACAGAAACAAAACATGAAGGGACTTCCTCAAAATCCTTTAGTCATGTCCTGGCTTTCGAGGCACCTCTCTGGCTGATGAGCACGGACATCCTGGATATGCTGAGAAAGGCCGGAAATAAGCCACGCACCCAGAAACTGCCACTTTATTACTGTCAATGTCATGACTCTCAATGTTGTTCTTTTTGCACTTGCTACTGATGGTGGACACATCATGCTGGCCTTCACCGCAGCTAAGATGACGATTCCAACCTGGTTGTTTCCTTCCTGAGTTTAGGAGTATATTTTTCTCCAACTTCCTTTCATACTTAAAAAATTTATTCTTATGTTTTCCCCTCATTTATACTTTTTGGCATGCACTTTGTTTTATAAAAGGATATTATCTAATAGAAACTTTTATGTGATGCCTATTTATTTTTTAATCTGTTCACTCATTAATATAAACCTGAAAGTTTCAGCTAACGAATGTGCTGTTCATTTGGGATTTGGGAAACTTACTGTTTCTACCTGGTAGCTCAAAATGGAGGGGTGGCTGAAGTTTTTACCACTGACTATTCCTCTTTGTTGGATATCTCTGGTTTGATATCATCTTTTCCCCTTCAATGCAGGGAAGTACTTAAGGGAATTAATATCTTGGAAATGTATCAAATAATCTTTGTCATTGTAATTAGTCCTTACATATACCAAGTAGAAGCTGGCTAAGAACCTGAATCAAGAATAAGAATAGTTGATGCAACATGGAAAGAGAATAAAGATACTTAGCCCTCCCAAATCAAATCAAAAGTGGGGCTCAGTGGAGCACCATTAAGGTGTGATTACATTGGTTAGATTTGGATAAAAGAGTCTTCCTTTGCCAGAAGCAAATCCCATGAAGAATGTAGTAATGGAATGGGATTGATTGTAGGAAGAAAGTGAACTACATGATAAGTATGTTCCTAGTTGCATATTTTCTTTTTTATTCATGACAAAGCACAGAAATAAACATATATGAATCTTCTTATCACTAAGGCAAAATGCTGGTATTTCTTTAGGCGAAAGGAGTCTGTGTGTGTGGTTGACAAGGCTACCACATTGATATATTCCCCCACAGAAAGTTCTGAGGAACTGTGTTGTAGAGAAAGTGCAGTAGCATGCTGTTTTTTTGAATTGGTTTCTTCTTTGTGCAGTACATTTTGCTGTGTTAAAACAGTCATATTTTTTCCTATTGCTCTCTCTGCTTTCTTCATAGTTACCACGGTAAATACTGTGGACATAAACTCGTAGTGCTTCAAGGGGCTAGCTGGTAAAGTAAATGAGTAAAACAAGCCATGCCACAACAAAACTATTTTGATAAGTGCAGTTCACCATGCAGGGGCTTGGTATTAGTGAGACAGTAGGGAATGGTAGAGACTCTGGCAAATTGAGGAGGGTGTGTCAAAAGAGGGCAGTTGACAACTCACTGAGGCCCTGTGGAGTTCAGGCTGGAGCAAAGGTAAAGAGGTCCAGGGGCCGTCTGAAAGCCTTCTCCTCAATTTGAGTGATGAGTAGAAATGTATCTTTAATAGACACCTCTCAATTTGAAGATGAATAGGCATATTAACGATGTTGCTATCAATGCTATCAGTAGTGCCTTTGTTCCTCTAGTCTGGCAGCCTCAGTCAGACATCTTTCCTATGTGTGGCTCTTTTGAATGTCAGTTCACACCTCATTGACCATTCCCTTCGGCTTTCTACCAGGGGCAGTTACCCCCTCATCCCCATCTCCTAACTTTATGTCTCTGGTGCTTGAGGAAGGATAGTGAGCTGTAACAGTTCATAAAAAGAGAGTTCTGGGGGCCTAGTTCATGGAGATTCACACTGGTAAGCCAGAGACCATGCCTTCTTGGTTGTTTGACTGCACTCGCAGCTCCGAGGATGAAAGATGGGCAGTCTCTTTCCATTCAATTTATACCCTCAAAAACTCGGCAGAGGGTAAGCTATGAGTTGCTTCAACTCAACAACATTGAGTTTTTTGAGTTAATAAAGCCTGCTCAACAGCACCACCTTCCGATGATGTCCAAGGCATACCTGCCATACCTTAGACGGACCTCTGATGGGGGTCCAGTGTCGTTGTCCAATATACTGACTTTTTAATTTTTAGATTGGATACATGAATTTTATATAAACTCTAACCAATTTTTAAGATATGGGAAACTAATTAAAAAGTTGCAAGGAGAACATGAACATCAGCTTTTACAAACCAGGTGTGTCCGAGACAATGAGGATGGCTCAGGATGGGGCAGGATTCAGGTTTGTTGTTCATGGAGTCACTCTGAGTATACTCGACAGCACCTAACAACAACAATACTTGCATCTCCTCTTTTATAAGTTAGCAAGACGACTATTTGAAAAATAAATAACAAAATATATGCTGTTGTTATGTGCCGTCCAGTTGCTTGCAACTCATAGCGACCCAATGTACAACAGCCCTAAACTCTTCAGTGTCCTGTGCCAATCACACTGTCTCTGACACTACCATCCCGATTATCCCAGTCACTGAATCAATCCACCTCACAGAGGGCCTTCCCCTCCTGCGCTGTCCCTCCACCCTCCCAAGCATGATGTCCTTCTCCAAGGACGGGTCTCTCCTCACAACATGTCCAAAGTATGTTAGACAGAGCCTCAGAATCCTTGCCTCCAAGAAGCCACCCAGTTTAACCCTTTCAGGACAAATCTGTTTGTTTTCCTAGCCGTCCATGGTATTCTCAATACTCTTCTCCAGCACCACAGCTCAAAGGCATCAATTTTCCTTCTATCCTCCTTGGTCATTGTCCAACTCTCTGATGCATAACAAGTGATTGCGAAGACCATGGCCTGTATCAGACACACCTTAGTCTCCAGAATGACACCATTGCTCTCCAGTACTTTGGAGAGGTCCCTAACAGCAGACTTTCCCATGGCAATGCGCCTTTTAATTTCCTGGCTACTGGTGCCAAGACTGTTGACTGTGGATTTTATTTTTCTTATCCCCAGTAAAGATGGAAATAGGTTCACCTACTTTAAGACATTAATTGCTGAAAAAGAATGGGAAGAGAATTCTATCCAGTATGGAACTTTCTTAGAATTTTCAGCTGCAAGAAACAAAAGCACTTAACCCCTTATTTGTGGGCATAGAAGAAGTGCTTTCAAAGAACACTGAGTTTAAAAAAAAATAAAAGCTTTCTATTTTAAAAAAAACAAAAACAACCTAAAAGCCTTGTACTATTATGAACTGAATTACTATACTATGAATTGAAAGTGGAGATGCTGAGATATTAAAGAAATCATTCCAAATCAGTATGAACAATATCTCCAAAGCCCCAGCTTGTTTTCCCTGGCTTTGTAATTCTCCAATATGGTGGAGGCTTCCCTGCTCAGCTCGTGGAATCCCATGCTGTTTTTTGCCTTCACAGCAAAAGCAAGAACATCCCATCTGAATTAGGAATTGATAAGTATGTGAATAAAACAGTCGAGGCATTCAAACCCCAAGTTCTGCATGTAGTAGGTGGAGGGTGACACATGGAGAGAGATCGTGAGCTAGGACCCCTGTTACTGGCCAGATAGGCCCCCTTCCATGTTGTGTTTAAACGACGATATGTTTTAGTAGCATAATGATTCATCTTCAGGGAGTTCGCGGTCTCATCTTTTATTCATGCACACCATCTTAGGTTATGAAGCCTAATAGTTTATGGCAGCAGGCAAGGGACTCATTTCTAACCCATTAGGTTGAAATGGATTTTCTTCCACTGTCCATTTCATTCTTGGAGCTTTTAGAAATTATTGTAAACATCTGACAGAATCCCGCTAAGGACCTGATATACTTAAACAATAAAATGATATCTAAACATCTGATAGCCAAAGGATAATCAGGTTCATTTCATTTGCAGAATGTAAGCCATTATGTTATCTTTTCCACATGGAAATCTGAAGTTAAGAACTGTAAAAAGCAAACAGTAAAGAATAGTGTTATCATGTAATGTGAGACAGGGTAGACACAAGGATAGAAACCAACCTGGTCATCTACATTTTGGGAGTAAGGATACTGATCTCTTATTACCACTTTTCTCATGAGTCCTTCACCTTTAGTCAATTGTTCGTGGTATTTTTATGTGCCTTCTAGGCAGAACAAACCTATAGTTGACCCTCTAGTGGGATCTCAGAAGCTGTAAATCACATGGGAGAAGATTGCCCATCATTTTCCAAGGAGCAGCCGGTGGGTTTGGGTTGGCAAGACACCTCCTTACCACTAGGCCATCATTGCTCTCTAGCTAGCCAGTTAGATAAGGAGAGAATTTTTTCTTATTTTTTTTTCTATCATCTAAGACTTTGAGCAGAAACTTAGAATTAGATGATAGAAACTATTTTGTAACACCCTCCCATGAGGAATGAAGAGCAAACAAGACAAAATGTAAGCACAAAATCTCTTCCTCACAATGAAATAGAACGAATCCCGAGATTGTGAATTTATGCATATATAATTCTATCCTAAATAAAGCCCAGCTAGAGAATCTGGGCTACTTTTTTTTCTTATCCAGTTGGGCCTGAACTTCTTCCATCCCCCTTTAGGGGACTCAGAACTGACCAACCACAGTACTTGTCACCATCAGGGAACACACGTAGGTTATCCAGCTGAAATCTACTGTCCACCTATGAATGAGAACAAAATTCCAGTTGACCTGAAAATCTGTTCATATCTGTTGCCCATCCTTCTCCTGCAGAGTGTCTGGTGACTTTAAAACCACATGCCTTCGGGACTCCAGTTCAGCTTCTTGCCACTAGGTCATCCATTTTGTATGCCGAGTATATGTTCAATTCTATGTGTCATCAGACATACTCTTGTTACATAAATATTGTAAAAGACGAGGGTATTACATTTACACATGCATACAAATGCAAAAAAATTCTATGATCTTTTAAAAACATGGAGTGATGACACCAATCTTCATGACATTAGTGACTTTATCTAGAGTTCATGTTGAAACTCTTCTGTTCCAAAACAGACCCTCTTAGAGCAAATATGAATCTCTGTATGTGTGGTGTGGGAAATGATCATACTCTTCTGTTCCATCAATATTATGATTGGTGTAGCATTTAACCTGGCAAAATTGGAAGTTAAAGAGCATAATGTTGCACTAATAATATTATAGTAGATCTTATTCTCAAATAAATGAAAAGTAATACTTGTAATTTATTACCATGATCTGTGATTAAAGGCCTATTAGCATTTAGAAAGTGAACTTAATGAAAAAAAATGTGATGGACATTGGCAATATTCTTATGATGTAAGTATGTCTCTGACAAAGGGAGACACAAAACCTTTCAAGACCATATTTTAATTTTCTGTTCCCCTTGATAAAAAAAAAAACCAAACAAAAAAACACAACACCCTAAAACAAAAACTGATAGGGACAGAGGTGAGGAAATGAAACTGAGAATAGAACCTTCTATGTTGAACTGTTGACTGCCCTCAGAGGACTTGGGTCTAGGAAGTTTAGAAACATGGGAAGTTAACTTCTTCATGTTCTCATCAGACATTTGCAAAAGACTAAATAGATTCTCCTTCAAGATAGTCTGTGTTTTAGACTTGCTGCACTCACTATACAGAACCAGTAGATTTATATACATAGTGAGATAAATAGATCCATTCATTACAAGTTGGAGACTTCTGCAGCCTTATAATCCAAGTTCTATAGGTCATATGATGGGAAGGGTGCAGAGTGGAGAGAGATTGCAACTTCTACCAAAATATTTCTACTTTGGAAACAGATCCCATCCTAAGAGAACTCCCTTGCATCCAATTGATGGATTGTATTAGAATACAGTACAGAAGGTGAGTCCATTATGCTACCTTAGATCACATTATGGAATACCGATTAGTCTAGTATGTGACTGAACCAGTGGGAACCCTAGCCCAGCCAAATTGATGCATAAAATCAATCCTCATGGTCTTCAATAAGTAGGAAGTGATTTGGTGAAAAGACTTTTCATTTCTACCTTAAACAAAGGTGAAGTGCAGTGAGAGATTTGAATGGCAGTATAGTAAAATTTAAAGATTAATAATTCCTGACTATCTTCTAAAATAATCCTCCACTCACCCTGACACATTTTTCTTTAAAATCGTGTCAGACATAGTTCAAGCAAAATATGTGTTTATTCTGGCTCTGTTTCCAAGTGAACATGGACCAACACTGGCAGTGACTGACACCACTAGAGACATTGGACTCAGTCTGGGTTTCTGTATGCCGAGTCAGGGGAAATAGGTGGGAAGGGCCCTTTCAGCTCATACAGAGCACACTGAGTCAGTATTCCTTGCACTGATGTCTCCATTTCTGTGGGTAAATGTTGGATGGAGTGGACCAGAATCAATGCCTTCATCCAGACACATCCCTCAGACACCATTCCTAAACTACACTTGGGAACTGGCTTTATCAGTCCAGTTAGGGTATCAGATAATTCATTTAAAATAAAGCCAGTTAAAATGCAGTGATTATGGCATGGGATTTAAATACAGTGTCCTGATTCACACTATTGTATAGCCTTTGCTTCTCTGTCATAATCTACTTTGTCTACTGTGACTGTCCTTGTCTTTGAGTTGGGTGTGTGTTTATGAGTGCGTGTGGTGGTGGTACAGAAATATAGCTACATGCTAATATACAATAGTTGTATAATAAAAATCCATAGCCATATGTATTGTCCAGTAAGTTATTTCGGAAATTTAACTGTAGAGTATGCATTTTCTTTTTTCTTGTTTTGATGATATTTTTGTACAATTTTATATACTATACATTTTTACAGAAATGTTTGATATTTTGCATTCATAGAGATCAGTTAGGTTTTTTATAAGGTCTTATGCCCACTTTTCATGTAGGTTCTTTCTCATGTTTTTTTATTTCCATTTCCTTTATACTCCTGTTTTTCCAACTTCCACAGACTCTTTCTTTTGCCTCTTTTCTGGTAAACCATTCTACTTGCAGTGTCATTTTAGCACATGAGAGCACAAAATGTGAAGACAAAAGTACCTTGTTGTCATGTCATCCACATGAAGCAATGTTTAGAAGTCCAGGGTAAAGTGAGGGACAATGGAGACTAGGAAGCAGACTGAGGAAAGGAAATCCATTCAGGAGGTCAGTTGCCCAAACCAAGGCAAATCATGAAGGGCTAATACAATGGTAGTCTGACCTTTCGCCAGTGTTCTTGTTGTGTACCGTAGAGTCAGAACCGAACCATAGCTGACCCTCTGGCAGATTTTCAGAGCCAGTTAATCACATGGGAGAAGATTGCCCATCTTTCTGCCAGGGAGTAGCTGGTGGCCTTGAATTGCATACTTTTGGAGATTGCAGCACAGCTTCTTAACACTCCACCACCAGAGCTCCAGTTTAGAGCACAGGTTATTTTCTATCTTAAGAGTTTTTTCTCCTTGAGATGATGCTGTACTTTTGCCGTGAGCCTGTAGGCTGTTCTACAATAGATATTGTTGTTGTTGTTATGTGCCGTCAAGTCATTTGTGACTCATAGCGACCCTGTGTACAACAGCCCTAAACCGTGCTCTATCCTGCACCAATCTCATTGCCTCTGACACACCCATCCCGATTACCCCAGTCACTGAATCAATCCACCTCATAGAGGGTCTTCCCCTCCTGCGCTGTCCCTCTCCTCTACCCAGCATGATGTCCCTCTCTAAAGACCTGTCTCTCCTTACATGTCCAAAGTATGTCAGGCGAAGCCCCAGAATCCTTGCCTCCAAGGAGCAGCCTGATTTAACCCTCTCTAGAATGAATCTGTTTGTTTTCTTGGCAGTCCATGGTACATTCAATACTCTTCTCCAGCACCATAGCTCAAAGGCGTCAATTCTCCTTCTATTCTCCCTAGTCATTGTCCAACTCTCTGATGCATAACAAGTGATTGCAAAAACCATGGCCTGTATCAGGCCTTAGTTATATGCAAATGATGGAACCCAACTCATCTCCTTTGCCTTAGATTTGGCTGCAGTTAGGCTGAACTTGTGAGCAATGTCTGGATTCACATTAATACCGTGAAAAGAGAGAAAAGCTGAACCAAAAACCCCAGACCTCAAGCCAATCATTCCTAATAAACAATTCTCTGCAGAAATAAGGGAAGGATGTTCAACCACTTTCTGAGTTTTCTTTTCCTAAAAGGAAGATAGAAAATGGACTTGCTTTCACTTTACTGCAGTTATAGAATATGCTTTCAGGGTATCAAATATGTTTCTAATATATAAAATGAAGGTTGCAATCTGCATTTACATGCCATAGGACAGCAGAATGATCATCTGTTCAAAGAAGGAGAGCTTTGTTCCCTGTGAGGCTGGCTGGAACGGAAACAACTATTCAAGTGGCATTATGTCCTGTCTCCTCATGCAAAAGTTAATCACAGGGATTCATATACAATAGAGTGTTCTGCACTTTCCTCAAAAATTAAAGAAGTGTTTACTGTAAGTCTTTCTTGCACAGGTGAGGTAGATGAACTCTCAATGTATAATCTTCTCCCAGCACCTACTAATGAATAAGTACTTGTATATTCCTCTGATTACTAAATAAAAATAATAAATAGACATGTCAGTTGGAATTTGAATATTGAAAAGCCTTTTTTTCTCTCAATATTTTTTATTGCTGTCCATGTTATCTTCTGTATACAAGAAAGCTCACTCAACTATCTGTCTCTTTTGTGTTCCTCCAAATGCAATACAATACCCACTTGTGCTAAAGCGTCAATGGAAATGAACATGGGAAGGTTTTCATGGTGTGCTTCTGTATTGTTTCATACTGTCTTTTTTTATGCCGAGGGATGGGATGAATGGGAATTCAGAAGCTCTTTGGAGGCATGCAAAATCTTAGCATTTATGCAATCAGGCTAGCTTCTATGTTGTTAAAATTATAGTCATATAATTAAATAAAGATTTTGCAGCCCTGAAATGTTAACTTCTGATTATAATTTCAAATTTCCTCTTAAAAAGGCTATTAGAAATCTACCAAGAGGAGTAATCAGAACTGCCCAGGTGTTTTAGTTTCCTAGCACTGCCATATCTACGTTATCACAAAGTTCATTACTTTAAAGAAGCAAAATTTTTTTAAAGAAAGAAGCAAAATTTATTTTCCAACATATCCAGAGATTTGAAGTGAGAAATCAAGGTGTAGACAAAATTGGTTCTTTCTGATGTCTTAGAAAAGCAGAAATTCATTGCCATCAACTTGAGACTGCCTCATAGTCAGCCCTCCAGGGGGTAAATCACAATGGCAATTGCCCATTTTTCTCCTGAAGAGCAGCTGGTAGATTCAAACCACCTGCCTTGGGGTTGGCAGTGCAATTTCTTGCCTACTAAGCCAAAGGAAGCCTCTATCCCTTGCCTCCCTTCCAGCTTCCAGCATTGTCTATGGTTCTCAGTGTTCCTTGTTTGGCAATGATGTCACTCCAACCTCTGCGTCTATCATCACATTTTTGTCTTGTGTGTCCCTTTGTCTCTACATCTCTTCTTCTAAAGGTCACCAGTTTAAGAGGGCCTTAATCATGTTGGCACAGGGCTTGCCTTACTTACACTTGTGGAGATGCTGTTTCCAAATGAAGTCACAGGCTCTAGGGAAGGGGTTTGGACATATTTTAGGAGACACAAATGAACTCACCACACAGGGGATTAGTTGTTATCCTTTTTTGTGAAGATCCAAGTATTATATACTGTGTGGCACATAGGGGGGAGCCTCCTAGTGGTAATGCTGATACCACATCCTCATTGATGTCTCTGGTATCATTTTTGTCCACTGGATAATTACCCAAATGATGTTCCCCCAAATGGTCATGTGTTCCTTACATTGCAACATATTTTAAATATCCATTTTCACCCTGAAAACAAAAACAGAGCACACTCATTTTGGAAAAAGAAGTAAGAAGAATAATGAAGTACAATAAAATCACTTATCATTTCCTATGTGGTACTTAATCACTGATAATACTCTAAAAGCGATCTGCAGAATGAATTCCATGCCTAAATCTGTCATTCAGACTTGTAGGTACAGTTCACAGCTAATGTTCATAGCTAATGGCTTTTCTTACTATATGTGCCACCAAGCTGATTCTGATGCATCGTGACCCTGTAGAGTGTCTAGGCTGTAAGTCTTTATGGAAGCCCCTGCCTCATTTGCCTCCCTCTATTGGCTGGCATGTCCAAGTGGGTTGACTTTGCTACAAAATGTTTAAAAAGTATTAAACACTTCCAGATACACTAAAACAATGTTAACATACTAATATAATAATGCTTTCATTCATCCTGCAAAGTAACAGTTATTCTGAACTGATGTGTTGTCTATGGCATCAGCCATGGGCACTCTCACTCCTAGGCAGCAAGCTGGTGATCTGCCATGCTGGGGCCCTCCTCTAGGGCTCAGTCAGTGCCTCGTCCCCTTCCTGTACAAATTTACTCTCTCTCCTGTCAATGAGACCCTGACATCCCACTTGGTCTGCATGGCATGTCGTCTGAGGACTTGACTAAAATACAGGTGGGCCAAGACAGGGTCTCCATGCAGTGCCAAAGTGCATGCAGTGCTCTGCACAATGAAATCAGATCTGCATTTTTTAGCCTTCAGTCATTCAGGGACTGCCAGTCTCAGGCACAGCCCCCACCAGTCCTGCGATGACATCAAACCATGGCTTCTTCCCAAGTGCCAAGGAGTCAAAGGCCCCAAGAGAGTGCTTGCCTGCTGTGGGCCAATAAGTGAGCAGGAGATGGTGCTCAAGGAAAGACATTGAGAGGCTGCTTTGTAACTTTTGCTGTTTGTAACTGGGGCTTGGAAAGCCAGAGACTGCCTGTATTGTACTTATGTTCTGTTGCTGTACGTCTTTTGTATTGGATAGTTGATTCCAGAGAGTGTCTTTCATTTTGTATTATAGTTTGCTCACATAACATTAGATGGCAAATATTTTACCATAAAAATAAGTTTAAAAAAACCTTTCACTGATATAGTTCCAATAGCAGCATACATAATATTTTGTGATTTTGTCACAGTTTTACTTAATCATCTTCTGCTGTTTAAAAACTTGTTATTCTTTGCCATTGTAAATTGCTTTGTATATAAAGCTTTGTCACATTTCTGAACATCTCTATTGGGCAAAACTTTTAATGCACAACAACTGAGTCTAAGATTGTGAATATATTTCATATTCCTTTTTTGTATATCCATCTCCAAAGCATAATCAAATATTAAAATAATTCCTAAAGAGTATCTAAAGTCTGAATAGATCTTATGCTTTGAGGTCACTGTTCTCTGTAATCTATAATACAATCACACAAAAAGGCACGCCTAGTACTAAGAGGGCTTGTATTGTAAAGGGGAAAAATATACATAATTAAAATGTTATTAAGCACTCTGAATATGTAACCCTGATTTACATGGTTGTTGGTAGATAACTCCTTAGGAGCGATGAATGGGTTTTAAGTCTCCCAAACTCCTTCGAGGATTTTAAGAACTTGTTTGCACTTCTCATAATGGTTTCCCAAGGTCATAAAGGGGCAAAAATAAAGATTCTTTCTGAGAACCCAGGCAATGACTTGCTGCCCTTGACCACAGTCCAGATGGAATGAAAGATGTTAGCAGATATACCTGCTAGTAATAAGCAGAGGGGCACTATACTAAAAGAAGAATTTGAAAATGGCCAGTTGACAGATAAGTTTCCTGTCTCAGTCTTTCAACATTCATCTCTTCACTGTGAGGTGTTGGTCATAGAATAAAAATATAGGTGTTGTTGGACCGTTACTAACGATAATGTGTTTTCACAAGAGCTCCCTAAATCACGTTATCCTTGGCAGGCTATGGGCTCGACCAAGCTCACCTCATTTTCTAGAAGGGAAATTATTTGCTTAGGATCAAACCACAAATTAGAGGCGTTTCATGCTAACCATGTCTGTCTTGAGTTCAGAAGTTTGTAATTGACCTCAGGTTGGCAGTATGTGTTGTCATTTCTGCCTCTGTTCTCTTCCGTGGATATCTGATTCATTGGATTCATTGCCTTTTAACTAAAACCAACTGGGGGCATTGATTTGAACTATCTGAAAGCAAGTCACATGTCAAACAACATATGCCAAGTCATACAATTTGTGTTGATGATGTTTCTGTCCCTAATTGACAGAGATTGAGTTGTTTACTTTTTGAGCATTCACATATCATAGGTCAGGGACTATGTAATTCCAACTCTTATTGTCCAAAGAGAATACATTAGCTGAGGTGTGTGTGCGTGTTTGAATGCACATGTGCACACACACATACACATCATTTGAATGTCAGTTTAGTAATGACAAATGCGAGATTGCATTTCACCGTTGGTCAGGCACCATTGCTTTGGTTTGATGATTACAAAAATATCCTGAAATTGTTGGGCTTGTTTATATGTTTGTTTAACTTTATAGAAGAGGAAAATTAAGCTTAGCATTGCCAGCACTGAGGTAGTTATTTATTAATTTGTTCTTATTTCCCACCTCATTTATGTTTTTGAAAATTTAATTCTTAAAACTTAGTAATTTTTTGTGTTATTGAATTGATCTTTTTTCTTTCCTTTTATTATACTATTTTATTTACAAAATTTGAATACATTGTTTTCCAGAACAGATGCTTCCAATTTTCCTCACCCCCAACCCATCAAACTGTACAAGTCCATGATTAATACTCGACTCCCCCTGCATATCCTCATCCCTCTGCTTTCATCCTTCCCCCCACCTCCTCACCTTGAATCCTTAAGAAAAAAGAATAAAATCAGATGTAGATAGTAAAGCTAGTGTAGATATTGTGAAGTTGGAGAATTACTAACATACAGTTTTGGCTGAAAAGGCCTCTCCAGTTTCCAGCTCTGGCACAGTGGTTATTGCTCAGCTGCTCACTGAAAGGTCCGTGGTTTGAAACCCTATGCTGCTACATAGGAGAATGGTGTCACATCTGCTTCTGAAAAGCTTACAGTCTCACAAACCATATGGGGCAGTGGTCCTCGGTCCTCGGTCCTTGGGATCAGCTCCATAGCAGTGGACAGTGGTGGGCAGTAAATCTAATTAAAATAGAGAGAAGTCATTTGCAAAGGCCGGGATCATCCCTGAGGAAGAGAGCACCCTCCTTATACAGAAGAACACAATGACTTCCTATTGACAGATGGTAGAGATTTCTTCTCTGAGGATTCACATACAGTGATAGTTTCTTATGGATGGCTGCAAGTCTGACTCACTGGGGACTAAGCAGTAGCTATTTTGGGGTTCTACTCCAGACCAATGAACCAGCTTCTCTAATAAAGGGGCTGTTACTAGTACTTAAAAAAAAAACCCCAAAACCCCACCCCAATCAACGGCTTTATGCGTATCCAGGTTTAAATGCCAACTTGAATACTCAGGGTTGGAGTCAACATTTGGAGCAGCATCCCTGAGCAATTGTTTTTACGAGCTGTTGAATCAGTGTTTTTTACTCATAGCAACCCTATGTGGCTGAGTAGCACTGTTATTCTATAGCCTTTATGGAAATAAATCATCAAGTCTTTCTCCTCAGCACCTGCTGGTGGGTTCAAACCACCAACTTTTCATTTAGCAGCTATGTACTTGACCATTGAGGCACCTGAGGAGACCCCTTCATTTCTTCAAAGTGCCCTGTTGTATGGAACATTTTGTCCCAGCGCTTTCCAGGCCTTGTGCAGAGTTGGTGCAGTAAAGATTGTCCCGTGCCCAAGGTCGAGAGCTGACACTGGAACTATATCTTCTCTGTTTCCAGTGCTCTCCTTGGAGTGAAAGAGGGAGGGGGAGTTGAAGAGTCTTAGCTAATGAAACTTAGATGTGTGAGTATTCTGTGGAGTGGAATTTGGAGTAAAGGGATAGGTTATTTGGTGGCTAGAGAGTAGAAAGTGATTTCAGGAATATGAAGGCAGTTAACTGAAAGCCCATGGGAGGCTGACTTAGAACTCCTGCGCTCCCTCAGTGTTCACTGAGGCTGAGAAAATCATAGACGGGTTTATTTTATGTCCTGCTTGCTACCTGTTTATGACTCATGAGTAAGAGAGGTAGGCGTAGTGATCACTCTTTTGTGGTCTATTAGTTCATCAAACATACAGGAAAAACATTTCTTGAAGAGCTTTTTGTCACTGACTGAAGGACCCCAGAGGTTCTTCTCTCATTCAGTGTCTGCAAAGATAGCAAAAGAAAAGGGGAAAGCGTTATCAAGGAAAAGCCTTGAATGAAGTTGCATGCTTTGGGGAGATTTTCATAGGTTATTTAAGGAAACTGCAACCAATGTTCACATGAAAGCAGCTGGCAATGGTGAATGTTTCTGCAGGGGCTAATGGTGAAGCTTGTACTTATGAGTTTTGTCACCAATGAAGTAAACAAACAGGCAACATTAAAACTGTTTTCTTAACCTCACAGCACCGCCCAGGAAGGCGGGAGGGCTGTATTTCCAGCAGTTAATCAGGAAAAATGAGATACCCTGCACACATTGTTTCCACACCTGTTGTCAGACCAGCTCACTTGAGCACTCAGACCTGAGCACTCAGAGAAAATGTTTGGCCAGGCCTCCCCTCTGGACATGTTAGCTCTATAGGGTTTGGCCAGATTTGCAACCCTGGTTTGTTTTTTCCCTTTGGTTAAAATATTTGTTCCAGATGTTTTCATACCTTTGGGCAAATTTTAGAAGACTTTGCTTGGCAAAAACTTAGATAATGGACTGGTTAAGAAGCAGGAAGAATCGTAGAATAAAGCTCTTGGTTTGAACTCGGAAGAATCTTAGTTCAAATTGACCTCTAATCCCACCCCAAAACAGCACTCAGTAATTTTAGACAAATTGCTTAAACTTGTCTCTAAACTCTTATCTATAATAATGGAAGTAATCTTACTGGAAGAGTATCATAAAAGATGATGTGCATTTGAAAATTGGAAAACTAAAAAAAAGAAAAGAAAATTGGAAAACTCCCCGCAAAAACTCAGGCAAGATCCACACCTCACTCCATACACAAAAGCCAACTCAAAGTGGATCATGGACCTAGGATTAAAACCAAGGACTATAAACTTCATTAAAGAAAAGCTTGGAAGAACCCCAGAAGTCCTAATCCACAACATAAACAGTCTTCCAAGCATCCTGAAAAAATCTACAACCAGGAGAAGATAAAATAGATGAATGGGACTTTCTAAGAATCAAATCCCTATGCACACCCAAAAACTTCTCCACCAGAGTAAAAAAGAGAAGCCACAGATTGGGGAAAAATATTTGGTAATGATATGTCAGACAAGGGACTTATATCTAGAATTTGAATACCACAACAAGATAAAGGTAAATAGCCCAATTGAAAAATGGACACAGGATATGAATGCTTCACCAAAGAAGACATTCAGATGGCAAACACACATGAAGAAATGTTCAAAATCCCCAGCTCTAAGAGAGATGCAAATCAAAACAACTATGAGATACCATCTCACCCCAGTAAGACTAGGAAAATTTAACAGAGTAACAAACATCAAATGCCGGTGAGGTTGTGGAACAACTGAAACCCTTCCTTATTCACTTTTGGTGGGGGTGTAAAATGGTACAACCACTATGGAAGGCTGTATGGTGCTTTCTCAAAATGTTGTAAATAGAGATACCATTTGACCCAGCAATTCCACTACTGGGAATTTACCCTAAAGAAACCATAACTGCCACCCAAGCAGATATATGCACACCCATGTTTATCGCGGCTTTGTTCACAATAGCGAAGAGCTGGAAACAACTCAGGTGCCCATCAACAAACGAATGGATAGAGAAGCCCTGGTATATTCACACAATGGAATACTATGCTGCTGCATTGAAAAACAAGGAACTCATGAAATATTATGCAAAATGGATGACCCTGGAAGACATTATGTTGAGTGAAATATCTCGGTCATAAAATGACAAATATTGCATAGGGCCACTGTTATAAAATGGGACTGACATCTGGTTGAGCAAAGACAGAGAAGGAGGGGAGGAATGATGTATACTGCATTGAAACAGATGAGGGAGAGAAATGCTTAAAAGGGATATATGATTGGTTATTATTGTCATGACAGGAGTCCAGAATGAAGGCTGCACAGTGGAGTGAACTTGAGGGGGGGAGGGATTGCATAACAATGAAAGAGTTTTTTTTACTTTTCAAGGAGAAAAGTGAATTGGGGGGAGGGAGTGGGCAGGGAGAAAGTGCAACAATGAATAACTGGAAACTCTATAAAAAAAGAGAGATGATGTGCATTTAATTATGCTTATTCAGGGCCAGAGGCACAATAACTTCTTGATATGCGATATTGATTATTACTAATAACCAGTAGGGAGCTCTGGTGGCCCAATGGGTAGGAAGTTGCACTGCACTGTCAGTCCAAAAGCAGGTGATTCGAATTCACCAGCTGCTCTGTGAGCGAAAGATGTACAGTCTCCTCCTCACTAGAGAGTTGGCTCTGAGTTGGTCCCGACTCATATCAACAGTAACCAAATAGGAACACCGGTGCTTAGTCCTTAGTGTGTTGTGTCACTAACCAAAAGTTCAAGCCTGTCTGGTGGTTTGAACCCACCAGGGGCTGAGAGGGAGAAAGTTGACCAGCTCAGGGACCTCACTATGAGTTGGAACCAACTCAACAGCACAATTCAAATCTCAATTGTACCTCTTGTAAGAAACTCTTAAAGGGAAAGTAAACCAGACGAAAATATTCCAAGGATGGTGATAAATGGGTGGTTCGTTGGGCCCGTGAAAGCTGGGAACTTGAAGATCAGTGATGTGACTTTTCACCGTGCAGTGCCTAGATTAGGGATGCCTTGATCACATTCAGATGGAATCACTCTTAGAGGGATGAGGAGGAAGTGAAAATTAATTATAACAAATAAAATAAAGCAGCCTGCTGGACCAAAACCCAAACTATTGCCTACAAATACATTCTAATAACAAGGTCTAAGTGACCTTTTAGAACATAGTAAAACTGTCCTTACAAAAAAGTGAAAGTGGCATGGGAACAACTGAATCTTAACTTTAGAAACTACACCAAGAGGAGCAATCCCCATTGGCAACATCCACAATAAAAAACCAAGTCCCACAAGATCAGATATGGTCTCCACACATCTACTAATTCCAACACCAATTGTACTGCTCTACATGGACTCTAAAATCTGTTGCAATGGCCACACAGATCTTGTAGAACCATAGTCAGGATTATAACATTTATTACAGAAGTTAATTGATTACAGTTTGGGATAGCAGCAAGATACAACTCTTCAGTTAAGATAGCTTCTCAAACTTGCTTAGTTCAGTGTTATAAAATTGTCTTGTTATTTTTATGTGACATCGAGTTGTTTGCAACTCTTAGCAACCCTGTGTATAACAGCCTTATACCTTGCTCTATCTTGTAATCTTATTGTCTCTGACACCCTTACCTTCATTACCCCATCACTGAATCCATCCATCTCATCGAGGGTCTTCCTCTTTTGTGCTCTCCCTCCACCCTCCCAAGCATAACGTCCCTCTCCAAGGACTCGTCCCATTTTGAAGCATGTCCAAAGTATGTCAGGCAAAGCTTCAGAATCCTTGCTTTCAATAAGCAACCTGATTTCACTCTCTCCAGCATGAACCTGTTTGTTCTCCTAGCAGTCCATAGTATATTCAGTACCTTTCTCCAGCACTACAGCTCAAAGGCATCAGTTCTCTTTATATCATTCCTAGCCATTGTCCAGCTTTTTGACTCATAGCAAGTAATTGCAAAGACCATGGCTTGAATCAAGTACATCTTAGTCTCCAGACGGGCATTGTTGCTCTTCAATACTTTGCAGAGGTCTATAACAGCAGACTTTGCCAATGCAATTCGTCTCTTGATTTCCTGGGTGCTGGTACCAAGAGTGTTGTTTGTGGCACCAAGCAAACTAAAGCTGTTAACAATCTCAGTATCTTCACCATCTATCATGATGCTGCCAGTCTGCCCAGTAGTAAGAATCTTTGTTTTCTTGATGTTGAGCTTCAATCCATTTTGAAGACTGTAGTCCTTTACTTTCCATAGCAAACGCTCGTGGTCCTCCTCAGTTTCAGCAAGTAGGGTTGTGTCATCAGCATAACACAGATTGTTGATGAGTCTTCCTCCAATCCTGATGCCACAGTTCTCCTCATTTAGCCCAGCCTCCCAGATAATGTATTCTGTATATAAATTGAAAAGGCACAGAGATAGGACACATTCCTGGCATACACCCTTCCCAATTTTGAATCATGCACATTTTTCTTGCTCTGTTCTGATGACTGTCTAGTGGTCCAAGCATAAGTTTCACATAAGCGTGATAGAGTGTTCTGGGATTCCCATTCTTCTCAGAATCAGCCACTGTTTGTGTTCCACGCAGTCAAATGCCTTTAGTCAATGAAACACAGATATACATTCCTCTGGTATTCCCTGCTTCAGCCAAGATCCATCTGATATTAGCTGTAATATCCCTAGTACCACAGCCTTTTTAATACCTAGCCTGCACATCTGGTAGTTCTCTGTTGATGTGCTTTTCCAGTCATTTTTGGATAAATTTCAGCAGAATGTTGCTTACATGTGATATCAATGAAATTGTTTGATAATTTCTGCACTCTGTTGGGTCACCCTTCTTTGGGATGGGAACAAATAAAGATCTCTTCCAGTCAGTTGGCCAGGTGGTTGTCCTCCAGGTTTCTTGGAACAACTTGGTGAACATATCCAGGGCAGCATCTGTTTGTTGAATTATGTCAATTTGTATGCCATCAATTCCTGGGGCCTTGTTTTTTGTCAGTTCTTTCAGAGCAGCTTGAAAGTTGTCTTAATCTTGCCAATTATGGTGTCTCCTTCTCCTTCTGAAGTAAGTTTTGGCAAAGGCCTCTGGCTCCAGACTCCAGGAGGCAGAAGTCTCAGATTAACTCTGTCTCATGTTGGTCTCTGATTCTCTGCTTGATGTTGCAGATACTGCCTACATTCTCTACTTCTGTTTACTAGTAGTGAGATAGTTATCCTCTACTGCTAAACTTGCTCAATTTAAGCCTGGTGGGATGGAAAAACAGATAAATCCAGTCATGAGTCATTATACACATTTCATGTCACTACTCAGCCATATGGTGAACCTCAAAGCCAATGGCTAAGAAAACCATTTTGAACAATAAACCCACTACACTGTAGCCCCATAGAACTTCTAAGCTGTGCATCTTTATGGAGATAGATTGCTCAGCTTTCTCCTGAAGAATGGCTAGTGAACTACTGACCTTTCAGATAGCAACCTAATGCTTGACCACTGACAATAAGGGTTCCATAGAAGGAGAACATGATTCATATGTAGAACAATTCAGCCCTCCCTTTATCTTGCTTTCTTCTTCCCAGTCTCACCCTGGAGTCTGCCTTTTCACTCTCTCTTTGTCCATGAAGCTGTTTTTATGGGAGGAAAACAAGATTATCATTTCCTTTCTACCAAGATCTTTGCAACCAACTACTGGAATGCTGAGGAACACAACTTACCTGATGTCTGTGTAGTCTTCCAGCACAAGGTGAATGCTCGGGCACACCGTGCTTCCTGGCATCCTCCCTGGAATAGTTTTATGTAATTGTTATTTTTCTTATTTGCATATGAAAACCTAAGCAGTGAGAGTTGTTGTTGTTACATGCTATTGAGTTGAAACTGACTCATAGCTGATCCACCAGTGGGTTTTCAGAAGTTATAAATTACCTGGGAGATTACCCATCTTGCTCTCATGAAGCAGCTGGTGGATTTGAACTGCATGCCTTTGTGTTGTCAGTGCAACTCCTTACCACTAAGTCATCAGAGCTCCCTCAGAGAGTAAGAAAATTATTTGACATTGTATATAGTGTACAAAAATTATAGGGAAAACCCCTTTCTCTTGCATACATCATGGTTTATAATTATGCCATGTTTGTTGAAGAGGAACTGTGTTCCATAGTTTTCAAGGCTGATTTTTTGGAAGTAGATTGCCAAGTCTTTCTTCCAATGCATCCAGAGGAGTAGACTTGACCTGCCGCATTTTCAGTTAACAGCCAAATACTTAAATATTTGCACCACAAGTATTTCAGGCGTTCTTACAGGCATGGAAAGATTACTTAATAAGCATGGTAAACACCTGTTTATGTCATCAACAGGAGTCCCAGTTGTCCAAAGCAAAGCCCCAGGTGCCAAACAGATACCACACAAGGAGAATTAAGAGCCACAGTGGAGGGAACTGGCAGAGTACTAAACGAAACTGATACCCGTTCTGTTGGGTGAGGATATGTTGACTAGAAATAAAGGCCATGCCAAGTCACCAGGGTACCCAAGCACAGGCTGTCTAAACTGTGAGGTAGAGGCCCCTGCCTCTTCAACACCTTTGCTGACATTAGTCCCTTATGATTCTCTTCCATGCAACTAAAACTTCTTGACTTGGAGGGTTTCTTCAAAGTATATGGTTTCATTCTAATAAATTAGAGGTGGTTATGGGTTGTAATATGTTTTGACACATCTTTACACCATGTTCACAAATGTGCATCTATATCCAATGTAAATGGATCCTGGGCAAAGACTGATTATATATTAATAGATAACAGATCTCCAATCTGTTTTGGGAGAAGGGTCTTATACATCCATATCTACTGGTCCAACACTCCAACCTGGAGGCAAAGAATACCTTAGCTATGATGTGAACAACAGGATTCATACATCCTGATAATCAACCAATGTGCACTCCAGGCTCAGATGAGTCACAAAAGCAATCCTGGCAATGAATACAATCAAATGATTTTTAACTATATAGCAGTTGTTGTTGTTGTTATGTACCGTTGAGTTGCTTGTGACTCATAGCAACCCTATGTACAACAGCCCTAAACTCGGCTATGTTCTGTGCCAATTGCACCATCTCTGACACTCCCATCCTCACTGCCCCAGTCACTGAATCAATTCACCTCACAGAGGGCCTTCCTCTCTTGTGCTGTTCCTCCAGCCTACCAAACATGATGTCCCTCTCCAAGGACCGGCCGGTCCCTCCTTACAACATGTCCAAAATATGTTAGATGGAGCCTCCCAGTTTAACCCTTTCCAGGATGAATCTGTTTGTTTTCCTAGCAGTCCATGGTACCCTCAATACTCTTCTCCAGCACCATAGCTCAAAGGCATCAATTCTCCTTCTATCCTCCTTAGTCATTGTTCAACTCTGATGCATAACAAGTGATAGCAAAGACCATGGTCTGTATCAGACCCACCTTAGTCTCCAAAGAGACACCATTGCTCTTCAGTACTTTGGAGAGGTCTCTAACAGCAGACTTTCCCATCACAATATGTCTTTTAATTTCCTGGCTACTGGTGCCAAGAGTGTTGACTGTGGAGCCAAGCAGACTAAAGCTGTGAACAATCTCAACCTCTTCACCATCCATCCTGGTGCTGCCAGTTGGCCAAGTGGGAGAATCTTTCTCTTCTTGACATTGAGCCTCAATCCATATGGAAGGCTGCATTCCTTGACCCTCTGCAGCAAGTGCTTCAGGTCCTCCTCAGTTTTAGCAAGCAGAGTTGTGTCATCTGCATAGTGCAGATTGTTGATAGCTCTTCCACCAATCTTGACCCCACATTTCTCCTCATAGAACCCAGCCTCCTGGATAATCTGGTCTGCATGCAGGTTGAAAAGGTATGGAGACAGGACACATCCCCGTTGTATGCCCTTCCCAATTTTGAACCATGCAGTGTTCCCTTGCTCTGTTCTGACGACTGCCTCTTGGTCCAAGTATAGGTTTCGTATTAGAACGATCCAGTGTTCTGGAATGCCCATTCTTCTCAGAGTCAGCCACAGTTTGTTATGATCCACACAGTCAAATGCCTTTGCATAGTCAATGAAATACAGATAGACATTCCTCTAGTATTCCTTGTTTTCAGCTAAGATCCATCTAAAATCAGCTACAATATCCCTAGTACCACAACCCTTCTCAACCCAGCCTAGACTTCTGGGAGTGCTCTGCTGATGTGCTGTTCCAGTCGTTTTTGGATAATCTTCAGTAGAATCTTGCTTGCATGTGAAATCAATGATATTGTTCTATAGTTTCCACACTCAGTTGGGTCACCTTTCTTTGGAATGGGAACAAATATAGATCTCTTCCAGTCAGTTGGCCAAGTGGTTGTTCTCCAGATTTCTTGACACAACTTGTTGAGCACATCCAGGACAGCATCTGTTAGCTGAAATATGTCAATTGGTATACCACCTATTCCTGGGGACTTATTTTTTGCCATTTCCTTCAGAGCAGCCAGAACGTCTTCCTTCATCACCATAGGCTCTTGCCCATATGATGTTTCATGGAATTCTTCTGTGTCTACCAATTCCTTTTGATACAGTGACTCAGCATATTCTTTCTATCTTCTTTTAATACTTCCTGGATCATTTAAAATTCTGCCTAAAGCATTCTTGATTATAGCAACTTGAGGTTTCAATTGTTGGTACTATATAGCAGAGTTCAGCCAAATGTAGAATTAATTATGCACACAGAATATTGTCTTAAATATTATGAACAAATAATATTTATATTTTTATCATTAAAACATGTTTGGCATACATATGGACACAATGGTGCGCACATTTAATGTAATATTCACACTCAACTCACAGGGTTCTAACTAATAGCATTACTTCTCATTCATTCTTCACTGGCTTTCCAAGGCTGTAAATCCTAACAGAAGGAGACCACTCATATTTCTAGCTAATAGATTTGAACCTTTTGAGACATACAGTCTTTGGATTAACAATTCAACTCAATATGGACTATGTTACCAGCTTTCCTTAGTAATATTTTCATGAGCAATAATATCATATCATATCATATCATATCATCATATCATATCATATCATATCATATCATAATAATGTAATATAATACTAAATGTCAAAGTTCAGATATATGCAACCATTGATACTTATCTAACACTAAAATTTTTGCCTCATATATCAAGTGTTTTTTATTGTGTTGGTCATGCTATAAGTACAAATTAATAATAAGTGAGATATTAAGAAAATTAAACAAATGCCAGATTTAATAATAATTATACAAATGTTTCTGTTTTACAAGCATTACTGTATCTGCAAATTGATCCTCCAAGAAAGCAAAAAAGAACACTTAACAGAATACTGTGTCATTGTTATGTGCCATCTAGTCACTTGCGACTCATAGCAACCCTATGTACAATTCTGAACCCTGCTTTATTCTGTGCCAACATTATTGTCTCTGACACACCTACCCCCACTGCCCCAGTAACTGCATCAATACGTCTCATCCAGGGTCTTCCTCTCTTGCACTGTCCCACCACCCTTATTCTATCAGAATAGTTAGGGAACTCTGGTGGCTTAGTGGTAAGGGGTTGCACTGCCAAATCAAAGGAACACACTTCATAATTTGAAATTTGAACACAGTTCAAATTTTCATTTTGTGGAGAAAAGATGGGTAGTCTCCTCTCGTGTGATTTAGTGCCTCTGAAAACCTGCTAGAGGGTCAGCTATGAGCTGATTCCAACTTGATAATATGTAACAATGAAGATATCAGCATATTTATAAATCTCTAGGCAAAACGTTGAGCAATTCCCTGAGGAAATAAATTATTCTTTAGTAATAAAATTTATATAAATGTACTTTACTTTCCAATTTCCTTCAGACTGACTTTCTTTAAAAAATTGATTGACTGAAGTTATTATGACTCAAAATCCAGGCTTGTTCACTGAGAAGTGGTGCTATTGTTATATCAGTTACTGTAGAAAATGTGGCAAATAGTAAGAGTCTTAATATCCAGCATCTAGTAAAAATTTTATAATGCGCTTCATGTCATTCGGCCAAAATAATATAAATCACTTTTATAATTGCTAATACTGTTTTGTTATGTGCTATCTAGTCGACTAAGGTACGCCTGATACAGGCCATTGTCTTTGCAATCACTTGTTATGCATCGGAGAGTTGGACAATGACTAGGGAGGATAGAAGGAGAATTGATGCCTTTGAGCTGTGGTGCTGGAGAAGAGTACTGAATGTACCATGGACTGCCAAGAAAACAAACAGATTCATCCTAGAGAGGATTAAACCAGACTACTCCTTGGAGGCAAGGATTCTGGGGCTTCGTCTGACATACTTTGGACATGCGGTAAGGAGAGACAGGCCCTTGGATAGGGTCATCATGCTTGGTAGGGTGGAAGGACAGCGCAGGAGAGGAAGACCCTCTATGAGGTGGATTGATTCAGTGACTGGGTTAATCGGGATGGGTGTTTCAGAGGCTATGCGATTGGCACAGGACAGAGCAGAGTTTAGGGCTGTTGTACATAGGATCGCTATGAGTCGCAAACGACTCAACGGCACATAACAACAGCAGTCGACTAAGACTCATAAAAAACCCGTGGGCAATGGCTCCGAACCTTGCCTTATCTTGAGCAAACTTCACAGTCTCTGACACACCTGACACCATTGCCACAGTCACTGTGTCAGTCCGTCTCATCCACGGCCTTTCTCTCCTGTGCTGAACCTCTACTGTTCCAAGCATGGTGTCCTTTTCCAAGGACTGGTCTTTCCTGACATCATGCCCAAACTATATAAGGCGGAGCTTCAAAATCTGTCTTCAAGGAGCACACTGGCTTCACTCTCTCCAGGACAGGCCTATTTGTTCTCTTGGCAGTCTGTGGTATGTTCACCACAGCGTGAAGGTATCAGTTTTTCTCCTGCCATCGTTAGTTATCGTCCATCTCTCAGATGCATAGCCAGCAATTGAGAAAACCATGACCTAGATCAAGTGCATCTTAATCTCTAAACTGACATAATTGTTCTGTAGCACTCTGGAGAGGTCCCTGCAAGCAGCTTCCTGATGGAACTCATCTTTTGATTTCCTCTCTACTGGTGCTAAGAGAGTTGATTATGAGCAAGATGAAATCAATAACAAACTCAGCATTTTTTCTCCATCTATCATGACACTGCCTATTGGCCCAATGGTGAGAATCCTTATTTTCTTGATGTACTGATAGCTGCAGACTTTCAAGTTCTCCTGTTTTAGTAAGCAAGGTTGTGTCATCTGCATAAAGCAGGTTGTTGATGAGTCTTCCTTCAGTCCTGTTCCTTCTTCTTTATAAAGCTCATCCTCTCAAATTATCTGTTCAGCATAGAGATTGAAAAAGTGTGGAGAAAGGATACATCCCTGGTACACTCCATTCTTGATTTTGAACCACATTCCCTTTCTCTGTTCAGGCAACAGCTTCTTGGTCTAGGGATAGGTTTTTCATGAACACAATTAGGTGTTCTGGGATTCACATTCTTCTCAATGTTATCCACAATGTTTTGTGATATACATAATCAAATGCTTTTGCTTAGTAGATAAGACACTAATAGACATCTTTCTGGCACTCTCTGATTTTAGCCGAGGTCCACTTGACATTAACAATAAAACTCTAGTGCCATGGCTTCTTCTAAACCCAGCTTACATTTCTGGCAGGTCTCTGTTGATGTACTCTTCTTCTAGTCATTTTTGGTTACTCTTCAGAAAGATTTTGTTTTCATGTGATATTAGTGATATTGTTTAGTAATTTCCATTTTCTGCTGTACCATCTTTTTTTGGGGGAATAGGATTAAATATGGATTTCTTCCAGTCAGTTGACCAGGTAGCTCTCCTCCAGATTTCTGGGCACAACCTGGAGAGCACATCTAGGGCTGTATCTGTTCAAATGTATCAATTGGTATTCCATCAACCCCTGGGGATTTATTATTTTTTTCCAATTCCTTCAAAGCAACTGGAACTTCCTACTTTATTACCATTGATTTTTGAGCATGTGCTGCTCTTTCAATGGTTCTGTGTCAGACAATTCTTTTTGGCATAGCAACTCGGTGTATTCTTTCCATCTTCTTTTGATGCTTTCTGAAGCATTCAGTATTTTGCCCATTACATCTTTATGTATTGCAACTCAAAGCTTGAATTTATTCTTCAGTTCTTTCAACTTACAAATGCCAATAGAGTTCTTCCCTTTTGATTTTCTGACTCCAGCTCTGTGCACATTTCATTATATTACTTTGTTTTGTCTTCACATTTACCTTTTGAAATCTTCTGTTGAAATATTTAACTTCCTGATTTCTCCCCTTCTTTTTGGCCTCTCAGCATTCTACTGCAATATTTAGAGTCTCTTCCGATATCCTTCTTGGTCTTTTCTTCCTCCTCTGGAAGAAAAATAAACTTTTGCTTTCTTGGATGGTATTCTTGATATCATCCTGTAGCTTATCTCATTTATTAGTGTTCAATGCCTCAAACCTATTCTTAAGACAGCTTTTAGATTTAGTTGAGATACATTCATATTTTGGTTATTGTGGATTTGTTTTCATTCTCTTGTTTCAATTTGAACTTACACATGAGTAGTTGATGATCTGTTCAAATTCGTTCCTGGTCTACTTTTTAGAGCTGATATTGAGCATCTCCAGTGATTCTTTTCACCAATATAATCAAGCTGATTCCTGTGTAATCCATCATATGAGGTACATGTGTATAGTTGTGTTTTTTAAATAAAACTATATACATTGAACAAATCATTGATTATTTAAAATATTGTCATCCTATCTCCAGTCTCACTTCTGTCTCCAAGCACATATTTCCTTATTATTGATCCTTCTTCCTTGTTTCCAACCTTTGCATTCCAGGCACCAATTATTATTAATGAATCTTGGTTGCATGTTTGATCAATTTCAGAGTGCAAACATGGGTACAAATCTTCTACTTCCTTCTCATTGGTTTTAGCTGCTGATGCATATATCTGAATGATAGTGGTATTAACAGGTCTTCCTTTTATGCACAAGAATAGTATCCTGTCACTTAAAACATTATACTTCAGGATGCATCTGGAAATGGCCGTTGACTATGAATGTAACTCCATTTTTCCTTACTTTTTCGTTCTTGACAGAGCAGATCACAAGATTATCTGATTCAAAGTAGCCATCCCAATCCATCTCAGCTCAACAGTGCCTCATAGGTCAATATTTATATGTTCCATTTATTTTTTAACAATGTCCAGTTTTCCTACTTTCATACTTTATACATTTCACATTCCAATTATTAGTAACTTTGCAACTGCTTCTCCTCATTTTTGTTTCCTAATATGAGGGTTCAACTTCCAGTGCTATATTTGATAGACTAAGTGTGCTCTGTTGTCCACAGGGTGTTCAAAAGGCTATTATTTCAGAAGTGCTTAGCCAGTCTTACTTCCTAGTCTGTCTCAGGCTGGAAGCTCTACTTTAGTATAGTATCTGACACACATGCACTGTATCCAAAAGAGCAGTTGACAGGCAAGCAAACATTTATCTGTCTAAGCTGTTAAGAGCAGCAAAATGCAAAGACATTTCCCAAATTAAAAAAATTGACAGATAAGTTTGGCATTGGTCTTCCCCCTCCCACCATCACCCCCAAGACCTTCAACTAACCATTAGTATGATGGCTCAGGCTCCACCCGCTCTGTCTGTTATCTCGATGTTTTTCCCCATGAAGATGCTCCGGGCCTCCCAGCCTGGCTCCCCAGGAGACATCTGGGTGCTGTGGCTCACAGGCAATTTCATTTAAAAAGAAGTTACATCATAAATAATTATATACACATAAATAGCCACACACACACACACACACACACACACACACACACCCTTCATATAACTTCAATGCCATGACATTGGAACTGACTCACAGCTGACTCTCCAGTGGGATTTTTGTATGCTGTAAGTTGCCTAGGAGAAAATTGCTTATACTCCTGCCATGTAGCTGCTGGTGGATTTGAAACACCAAAGAGGTGCTGCCTTTGAGTTAGGAGTGCAACTTCCTGCCAGCTATGCTGCCAAAAATCATAGTTGTATCGCATTTAAATGTATTTGTATCTCCCATCCAAATACTAACTCAATACCTGCTTAGTTTATGAGATTGGGATAAAAAAAAGTGTTTGGATCATCTGATCACGTTTCACCCACCTATCTGACAAGCCTATTTATGATCTTCCCCTCTTTAATCCTCTTCTGTTCTTTACAGGTGCAAAACGTCGTTCCCATGGCTCCCCAGCCCCAAGCACCAACTCCACAAGTCGACTTACTTTGCCAGGTGGGTAAGCAGCATCACACCATAACCTCCATGTAAAGAAATTGAAGAATTAACCGAAAGGATTGGGTTTTCAGGAGCTGAGATTGTTGTTGTTAAGTGCAATCAAGTCTAGTATGATTCATAGTGACCCAATTAACAGCAGTTCTTAACTCTGTCTTATCCTATGCCATCTTCTTCATTTCTGATACACTTGAGTTGTCATTCTGGAAGTTGAAATTATGGGTTAATAAACTAAGAACCTGGTTGTTAGCTTAGCCCCTAAGAGTACTGGATATCTCATGAGCTGTCATAAGAACAAACAGATTTGCTCTGCAGAAAGTGCAGCCCAGTGCTGCTTAGAGGAAAGGGTGATGAAGTTTTACCTCCCATCCTTTGGGTATGTTGTTAGTTGGAGCTAGTCATCGTATAGGGACATAATGCTTGGAAAGGTGGAGGGTCAGTGATGGAGAAGAAGACCCTCAGTGAGATGGATTGACACAGTGACTGCAGCAATGGGCCCAAGTATGTCAGAGTTGATGAGAATGGCACAGGATAGAAAAGGGTTCTGAGTTACTGTACTCAGTCAACTCAAGGAGCTCCATTGGCACAATTGGTTCATGCACGGTATTTATATGTGCACAACTTGACAGCACCTATAACAACAACAACGTATTACTCAGAGCTTTGTCTCTATTGGCCTAATCTGTGAAGTTCCTCAAGAAATGGACAGAATGTGGCCATAGCTGGTTTGTAGTCTCTTAAGATGGAAAGAGTAGAGTCTTGCTTTTCCCAGGTCAGGCACTTTGATACCCATCTGGACATAGGGTGTTTCTCTGTGAAGCAGATAGTACAGGAGAAGGAATATGAGCCTTTGGTGAGAGACTTTGATTTAAATCCCAGTTTCAACCTATTCAAATGTGAGTTCAACTTTTTAGAACTTCCTTTCTGTCCTCTGTAGGTGATAAGGGTCAGAAAGAGCTTGTACATTTATGATAACATTGACACTTAGTAGATTCTCTTAGCTAATCTCTACTACCATTGAGGAAGAGAGGTAATGTCTCTTTGAGACTATCTATTAAAAATTTTTGAGCATTCATGTGTAGGTACTATTTAAATAAGGGACAAGTATCACTCATTCTGTCTCTAAGCATAGTCTACTACTGCAATTTAAATTTTTTCAGGTAAAACTTGGTAAAGCACATTTGTTTTGGGGGAATAAGAGGTTATAAAAGATAATTATGGTCACTGTAGACAACTTATAAGGTAACAAAAATTGTGGAAAAGAGAAATATCACCAATAATGCTACTATTCAGAAATAACCAGGATGGCCTCATCTGTAGTTCTAAATGTGTGGTGTGTTTTTTTTTTCTTCCATTGGAATTGCATTTGAGTTGGAATTTTGTTTCCTAATGTTAATTTTTACTATTGCATTGTGAGTTCTCCCCAAATATTATTAAATATTTAAAAAATATTCCAGTGATTGCTTAACATTCATATGGTTACAACATGATTTTTATATAAACATATATTTACGTGTAATATCTATCATTTTATATATATGTGCTATCTATATGCATAAATATTTTCTCAAAGTTTGACATTTATGTAGTTTGCATTTAGTAATTATAATTAATCTTACATTCTTGTACCTAAATCTTTCTTTTACCTACATCTTTAAAGGTCTTGCAATACTGTTGCTAAAGTGATTTCCAGAAAAGTAATATTAATTTACATTTTTAGTAGTTATTTAAGAGGCTGCGTATTTCCTCATCTCCTTACTGATAGTAAACATTATTCTAAAATTTTTGCCAATTTCTATTACTTCTCTATTAAAAAACCTCTTTTCTAATATTAATTCATATTGTGAATTTCTTCTTTTATAAATTACAGTAATTCATTCTTTCTGAAAGGCATACTGCTTTGCATTTTATCCACTCTGAATCTAGCATGTATTTTTGTAATCAATGGTACGTTATAATTTATCTAGGACCATTTTTCTTGGTTTCACATAAAATGCTAGTACATTCTACAGATGTGACAGTAATAATGTTAATACTACAATGTAATTCTTTGTCTACCTGGTAAAATGCTAAATGTCATAGGTAAAATCCTTGCTTTCCATGCAGGAGATCTGGGTTCAGTTCCCAGCTGATACACCCCTTTCACAGATGCCACCCATCTGTCAATAGAGGTTTTTGTGTTGCAATGATGCTGAGTAGATTTAGTGGAGCTTCCAGATTAAGACACCCTAGGAAGAAAAATCTGGTGGGCTTCTCCTGAAAATGAGACAGCAAAAACGCTATTGATCCCAACAATCTGATCTACAAGTGATCTACTGTGTGTAAGGTCAACTTGTTGGGAACTAACAACCACAATAACAACAAATTACAACAGCTTGTGTTTGCAGCCTTCATTCCTGCATCTTCTCCACTCCATTCAGCTACACTAAACCCAATATCCTGAGTAGCCCTTCCTTCCTTCCTTCCTTCCTTCCTTCCTTCCTTCCTTCCTTCCTTCCTTCCTTC
>NW_006399809.1:17009853-17010752 GCF_000299155.1 Elephantulus edwardii
TGGCTGAAATGATTTCCATATATTCTTCCTTAGCTAATTTCTCTCCACAGTCCTCTCCAAATTATGTAGTGGTGGTGGTGTTGTTGTTATGTGTCATCAATCTGGAACTCAAAGCTGACTCTCCAGGGTTAGAGGCATAAATCATGGAAAAGATTACCAGTCTTTTTTCCTGCAGAGCAGCTGGTGGATTCGAACTGCATTCCTTTGGTTTACAGTGCAGCTCCTTCTCACTAGGCCATCATCAGATCTCCCGAATTAAATAGGTTGAATTAATATTACATTAATTATATGTTCATAATTCCCATCCCTTCCCCCAGTGACTGATAGCGTTTCAGTTGTGGAGATTATATTGCTCCTTTTTGTCCCCAGTGCCGCCAGGGTTAAAAGAAACATACCAGATACTCATTAGCATTTAAAACTAGGAGTCCTGTTGGTGCAGTGGGTCCGTGCTTAGCTGCTAAACAGTAGTTGAAGGTTCAGACTCATCACCTGCTCTACAGGGGAAAGATGAAGCATTTTACATCCATCAAGATTTACAGTTTGTTTGTTTTTTTAAAGATTTACCGTTTTGGAAACTCTGTGAGGTAGTTATTCTCCGTCTTTCAGGGTCATTGTGAGTTTTAATTGACTTGATGTCAATTTGTAATTGTATAGAAAAAGGCTCTTCTCAGAAAAAGGCTCATTTTCCGTTTTGTATTTGCTTCAGCTCTGTTGACTTGCTTTTCAGAGCTGAGTAGGACTGCTCCGTTCTCTCTGGAAGCCCCTTTCACCTTATCCTTGCTTGTAATTATTTTTTTTTAAATTTGTTGCTGTTGTTGTTATGTGCCGCAAGCCCATATTTTCTGACTACTATTCCTTTTTCCTTGTTTCCAACCTTTGCATTCCAGGCACCAATTATT
>NW_006399809.1:17012062-17017656 GCF_000299155.1 Elephantulus edwardii
AAACCCCACCCCCTACCCCCAAATATAATCCACTCTGAAACCCTCATTGCATACTCCTACGATAAAAATATTGCTTGTAATTCTTACCGAGACTATAGAGCTCTCAGAAGGGAAACAGCTGTAACTCCAGCGATGGTGTCTCCTTGTCTTTGAGCGTCACAGCATGCTGAGTCAGGTGAGCCCACTGACGTGATCCTGGTTACCTCTGGGAACATAAAGAGCTCCCTGGTTTAGCTGACCATGTCCAGAGCCTCTGTATCGATGTTATACATCTTTGACTTTAGTCTGTCTAGACTGGTCCCCAACTGAGGGTATCGGGCTCCAAACTCTGCCTTTCCTCAAGCCTGTTGTGGTGCAGTGGGAAATTCCCATACACCTCACATAATAATCCATGAGTGAACACCCGCCTTTTTCCTGGCCACGTCACTGCCTGTTCTCCTCCCGGAGCCGCATTCGTTGTTGGCACCTTCTGACTAACGTGCTTCTCCAACTCCATTCTCATCTCTTTTCTCAGCACACAAACTCACTGCCATCTCGTTGACTCCACCTCAAGGTGACCCTCCTTCAGGTTCCCTGGCTGTAAATTTTAACAGAAGCCATCTTTCCCCTGCAAAGTTGCTAGTGGGCTTGAACTGCAGACTTTTTGGGTTGCAGCTGGACACCTGCCATGCTGCTAGAGCTCCTTTATGTCTGATTATTGTTGTTAGGTGCTGTGGAGTCAACTATGTCTCATAGCCACCCTATGAATGGTAGAACTCAGACTTTCCCTATTTTGCACCACCCTTATTATTTACCAAGAGAACCTTTATATTATATAACACCTGAGAGAAAATCCTTAACTTACACAAAGAAACCATTGTTGAGTCAGTTCTGACTCATGAGAAACCCATGTGTGTCAGAGCAGAACTGTGTTGTATCAGATTTCCTAAGTTTTGTACTTTTAGAAGCACATTAGTAAGCTCTTCTTTCAAGTCACCTCTTGGTGGACTCAAACTTCCAACCTTTCTGCTGGTGGGTGAACATTTAACTGTGTATATCACCCAGGGAAGCTTCACAGCCACTTCCTAAACAATATGCCTCTGGAAATTCTATGAACTTTGATAAACATTGATAGTTGTAGATGGGCTTCAGGCCAACGCTGTGAGTCTTGCTCAACTCGATGGCAATCAACAACACAACATCTCCCAAGGACTCTATCAACAAGTAGGAGTTTTTGATTTTTTTTCTCCCTTACACTCTATATGTTTCTCATCCTTCTCCTGGAACAGAAAACTAGGCCAGACTTGAAAAGGCTCTTGTGGCCTGAGCCAGGCCTGCCTCACGTACCTCAAGGAATGGCCAAAGTGGGCCATACAGTCAAACAACAAGTCAAGAAGTAGGAACATGTGCCCCGCAGAGTTAACCAGGAAAAGGGGCACCAGTGCAGGGAAGGATGTCAGACTAGTGACACAATCCACCACAGAAATCATTGACTGGAGCATAAACTTCCTCAGATGAAATTAATTTTTAGTGCAAATTTCCCACTGCTTTAAAATACCATGTCTTAGGATACCCAACCAAATGGAGGAATAACAGTTCTTAAAAACAGTCAAGTAAATTTATACAGAAAAAAAAAACCAAGACAAAAAGCCAAACAACAAAACCCTTAGGAACATATTGATAACGATATTAAAAATCAGAACATTTAAAGGGTAAATAAACACATATTTAGTGAGTATTTTAAAAATAAAAAAGCATCAATGATGGGATAGAGTCAAGATGAACAAGTGAATAGAGTGTACAGATTAAAAGATAGTCACCGGGACCTTATTGCAAATCTAGCACAGAAACAAATAAAAATGCAGGTAAATTAAGCTTTATATTCTTAGAAGAAAACATAGGAGTGTATAGTCATTACCTTGAATTTGGCAGTGGCACCTTATGTACGATAACTGAGCCACAAACAAAAAATTGAACTTTATAAAAATGTTAAGAATTCTCTGCATCAACAGACATGCTTGAGATGAAAAGACAGCTTACAAAATAGGGAAAATGGCTTCAAACCATATATGTGATTGTCATATTGTTGTATCCACATTTTGGAAAGAATGCACACAAAAAGACAAGTAATCACCCCAAGATGGGCAAAGGATTTAAATAGATAGGATTTAAAATTCAGATCAAAACCACAATAACATATGCTCCACACCCAGTAAGATTGCTATATTAAAAAAGAAGTGCAATCTTAAGTTTTGGTGAGGTTGTGTAGAAATTGGAATTCTTGTTTATTGGTTGTTGTTGTTGTTGTTGTTGTATGCTGAGATTTTAAAATCAACCCATAGCTGACCCTCCTTTAAAAGCAGTAAATCACATTGCAGGAGATCACCCATCCTCCTCACACAGAGGAGCTAGTGCACTTGAACCATGTACCTTTTAAGATTGCAACACAGTTTGTAATCACCCAGCCACCAGAGCTCCCCATTTATTACTGAGAGGGTTGTATAATGTTGCAGCCACTGACATTTTGTCATTTCTTCAGAAGATTTTACATATTATCTAGCAATTGCATGTCAGCCTTCTTATTCAAGAAAATAGAGACAATGTTCAAATAAAAATTAGTACACAAATGTTCATAGCAGTGTTACTCATGGTAGCTAAAACGTGGGGGAAACCCTAAATGTTCATCCCTGATGAATGCATACACACAGTGGAGTATTATTTGTCAATAAAACATCATTAAGTACTGATAACATGGACACAGCTACAACATGGTACACCCTGGAAACATTGTACTGAGTGAAATAAACCAATCACAACAGGCCACATATTTAGTGGTTCCATTTATATCAACAAGATGGATTGATACAGCAATGGGCTCAATGGGCATGGCACAGGATAAGACAGAGTTCATATCTGTTGTTCACCGGGTCGATAAGAGTTATACTCGACTCAGTGGCACCTAATAACATATAATAAAACTTACATCAAAAGTCCAGAGTTGGCACATTCAGAGACAGAAAGTAAATTAGTGGTTGCAAGGATTGAGAGGAGAGAGGAATGAGCAGTGACTTTTAATGCAGAGTAGGCTTCTTCCTGGGGTAATAAAGATGCTCTGGACCCAGTGGTGACAGTTGTACAACCTTGTGAATATACTTAAAACCTCACACAGTGTACTAAAGTGTATTCTAAAAGCGTAAATTTTATTTGTGTATTCTACTTTGAAAAAGTAAAATACTGGAGGACAGATAAAAGGATTCTAAATACATCTCTCACATATGATATGGAAATAACAGGGGTCAAGTAATGCTTCCTGAGATAATAATAGTGTTGTTGTTGTTAAGTGTCATCCAGTTGTAGACAACTCATAGTGACCCTGTGAACAAAAGTCCTGAACTTGCATCACTTTTATCGTTTCTGTACCTTCATAGAGTTTTTGGAGGCAAGCTATTTCAGAAGTGGATGTCACTCCTGCTTCCAAGCCTGTTTTAATCAGGGAGCTCCACCAAACACTGTCCACCATGGGTAACCATTGTCCCAGTTGACACATCAGTGTCACAGTGTTTAGCATCACAGCAACCACAAGTTACCTCTGTACAGCAAGTTGACAGACCAGTGCTATCCCACTTATGCTTGACATAAAACGCCTTAATCTTGTTGTTGAGTGGGAAATGACCCATAGCTTACTGCCCAGGGGGATTTTAGAGGTGGTAAATTGCACGGAAGGGATTGACCAACTTTCTCCCAAGGAGTCTCTGGTGGATTTGAACTGCCAGAGTGGTACCCCCTTTGTGTTAGCCACACAGTTCCCTGTGGTCTATGCCACCAGAGACTTAATAGCTGATAATGATTCAGAATTAATGAAAGACTCAAATTCTTAGAATACATACCTCAATTGCCATATTTGAAAAATAATAACCACCTAAATAACATACCTTAAAATATTGATTAGATCAAGGGCAAAAATTTTAAATGTTAAAGAAGCTGGTTATAATCAGAGGAGATGTGAGCAGGTTGATAAGATGACAACTGATGGAAACCTCACTTATTGGTTACAGTAGATTCCAGAAGACAGTGATGAAAAAGAAAGTGATTTAGAATAGCTAAAACATGTATATTATTAATATATGTATATCTCCAGGGCTGTAGTCATATGTGTGTGTTGTATTGATTGCCTTTGAGTCAAGCACGATTCATAGCGACCCTATGAACAAAAGGCCTGAAGCCCTTCTACAGCTATCTACATCTATCAAAGATCATAGGTAAAGTTTCTGGAGGCTGTTTTTTAGGAAGTGGATGCCATTCCTGCTTCCAAGTAGTAACACAGACACACTCTAAAAGACATATTAACGTATATGCTTCAACAAGAGAAAAAGTGAACCCCAAAAAGAGTGTATGATATAAAAAAATTAACAGTGAACAAAAATAATGTATTGGTAAATTTGGCTGCTTTAGCAGAAAAGATAGTGAGATTCAGTCTCAAATACTTTGGATATGTTGTCAGGAGGGGCCAGTTCTTGGAAAAAGATATAATGCTAGGGAAGGTGGAGGGTCAGAGAAAGAGAGGATGACTCCTGACGAGATGGATTGACACAGAGATGCTAACAATGAGCTGGAGCACATTGGTGATCCTGAGAATGGCCCAGGATAGGGGAAGGTTCCTACCTGTCGCTCATAGTCGTTCATGAATCATAGAAAACTTGGTAGTGCATAATAACAACATTGGCTATAAAATAATGTCCCATTTTTGTGTCAAAATAGCTGAAGCAGAAAAAGAAGCTATAAACAGAAAAAAGGAGGGATTTTTTTAGTAGGGAATTAAAAAGTACTAGAATCCTTTTTTCTTTGATAAGAGCTTTGTAATATTGTACTACAATAAATTATCAGTATTTTAGGTATTACTTATAATCTTTACATCACAAAACAAAGAAGAAAAAATGCAATCTAAACAGATGAGGGAGAGATCTGTTTAAAAGGGATGTATGATTAGATATTATTGTTATGACAGGAGTCCAGGATGAAGGTAGCATAGTGGAGTGGACTTGTGGGGGAGGGATTGAATAACAATGAAAGAATTTTTCTTTTACTTTTCAAAGAGAAAAGCAAATTTGGGGGGAGGGGTGGACAGGTAGAAAAGTGCAGCAATAAATGAATGGAAATCCAAAGTCTCTGTAAACTTTCATTTAAATCAATTTAAAATAAAAATAAATGCAATCTATAAAAATGTTCTGACAGAAAGCAGAAAAGGGGGGAAGCGTATATAAAGAGTAATAAACATGAAACAACCCTACAGTAGAAAGAAATACAAAATACCAGTAATAACAGAAACTACAAATGACTTGTTTATGAAATAAGATATCAAATAAAAATTATTGCAGACTCAATCATGAGTATAAAGATTATCTGATGAAATAAGGAAAAAACCCCAGAATCCAGCTCCATCTTACTTTCAGAAGTACACTTTTGAAATATCGCACAAATGGTCGCTAATGTATTGCAAAGAAAATTCTAAATAATTATAAAGCTGGCTCTTTGGTTCCTCTACTAAAGGGAATTTCAGTTGTTCTCGATTTGGAGGGAAGCAATGCTTAACAAATGTTAAGTGAGGAAAGCAAATT
>NW_006399809.1:17017756-17028934 GCF_000299155.1 Elephantulus edwardii
AGAGAGAGAGAGAGAATGAATGAGCTGGCATTTCAAATGATGGAGAGAAAGGCAACTAAGTTACCATAAAAGATAGACTTGATACTTCAGCTCTACCTGTGATATTTAGTAGTCTTTCTATTGAATCAAATACGTAAAATAGTAAGATTTCATTAAACTATACAGCCAATACATAAGCATTTGCCTTACTATTATCATTTCTACTTTTATATTTGTTTTAATTAATTTATAGAAAAGAATGTTCTACAACTGCTTTACATCAAAGAGGTGTGGGTTGTTATTTAAAAAATCCAAAATCTGTGGCAGTTTTCCAAGATAACTATATTCAGTTTCACGATTTCACACATATTTCAAAGAAATGTAATATTTTCCCTTTTAAATCTCTTGAGTGAGGTGGGTGTTGGGAGATGAGTACTCAAATATGAAGAAAATTCCAGAGACATGAAAGTGCTGCTTCTGTAGTTCAAAATGATATGGACATCCTGGAGTTCCAACACCAGAAATCCACCCCTGGGACATCACCTTGCATCCTTATACATCTCTAGCAAAGCAACCCTTGTCTGATAAAGTAATTGGCATTTGCAGCCAAGCCTTTCTTAGAGCCACCTTTGCCTATAAGCCCCTTGGTTGAGTGAGCCCAGCCAAGCTCCAGAAGCAGACTGTAAGTGCTGGAGGCCTGGGGCAACATTGGCTCTTGCAGGAGGATCAGCCCACAGCTTCTCTACCAGTCGCAGTCATGGCTGCTCATGATCCAGGCTAGTCAGTGCCTGACATCTGAACACTTGCCCGGGGCTCCTCAATCTTACTCTCCGGAAGTGATCCTTAGATGCAAAGGTATAGTACTGTAGATGTTAGTGGCTGCAGATAGCTGAGTGCTTGCTGCTGTGCGCTGCTGCTGGCATGCACGGTAGTGCTGGCAGTGGGTGTAGGTCTGCCGCTAAGCTCCTCTGCCTGCCGTAGAATGAGATTGTGTGCTTAGATGCTGGCTTACAATGACATTGTTATGTGTCCTGTTTTAGGGGACTACGGATAAAACGTCCATCCTGAAGCGCTCTCAGAAGACAACTGACCAGCTGTGAGGACTGAAGACATATTAGGAACTTACTTTTCTCTTACTGAAACAAAATATTAAGCATTTTGTAAGTTATTGAGGAATGAACTTCAAAGATGATCATTTCTGATCTCCCTAATTCAGGTTTTCAACCAGCAAACACTTTCATACGTATTTCACACTACGAAATACCAGGAATAATGCTAGATTCTTCAAATATATTCTTCCATTTAACCTTTACAACCACCCTCTATGAAAGAGACCATTGTCTCCGTTTCACAGACTAGAAAACTGAGGCATGAACAGATGAAATTGTTTTCCCTAAGTTAGCAGCTGGCAGGTGAAGGAGCTAGAATTTAAAGAGCCAGGTTGACTCCCCATAGTCTCTACTCTGAGATTCATTTTGCTGGTGGACAAAGTCTGATATCAAACATTCAGTCCCCCCATGTCGCTGCCTTTCTTTCCCTCATATTCTCTGTCTGGGATGAGGTTGGTCACCAGGAGTAAACCTCAAGCAGATTTGTGGGGAGTGATGGAGGGAACCCCAGATTGTCTTTCAGGTGATGAGAAAGCATAATCTGTACGACTCTTTTGCCTTGTGTTCCTTGTAAGGGATGATGTTTGTCATTCGTCCTGTGCGCGGACCCTGAGCTCATTTATCACGTGTTGATTTTGCATTTCAAGCTGTAAATGCTGAAGAGATGCATCTTTGCACACCTTCTGTGGGTCTTTGGAAGTAGAGACAAAAACATAGTTATTGATTTAGCCCATTTGGTCAGATAAATCAAACAGAAGACTTAATTTAAATTATCTCCACAATTGTTTTCTCTGCTAAAATAACAAGCATCATGCACTTTGCTGTTTGCCGGGTAAACAAAACCTTCCTTAGGTTAAGGAAGACCTAAATTAACCATCATCATCTCCTTGCTGGAGGACTTTCTTATCCTTTTTTTTTTAATAACTTCAGCATTAACTCAAAAGGTTGCAGGGCATTTGATGTGTATCTATTGTTGGAAAAGAAGAGCTCATTTTCCAGCCTTTTTAAATGGAGTTTGCCTTTTCATTTATTAGTGTGCATGTGAGAAGGGGAGAGAATAGGTCTGTAGGGTTGAAAACTATCTCTCTGTGCCTCACTATACATAGTAAGCCGTGTAGATATGAACAACATTTACATTAATTTGAAACTAAAGAGGTTGGAACTTAGAAAGGAAACGGATTTGGTAGCATTCTTCTTTAGCAAATATAAGCAGCAAATCTAGACATCAAGACATTGCCGAAGCAAAGAAAAATATTAGGCTCTCTAGTTGCCAGTTAACTGCCAGCTGAAGTGTGCGCTGAGGGATTAACTTATTTTTTATTAAGTGGAAGACTCATGAAGGTTACTAAGTTATTCATTAGCTATTTTACAGCACCTGCTGTTATCAGAGGGGCTCTGGTGGCATAGTCTGTAGGAAATTGCAATGATAACCCAAAGGCTGGGTATCTGGTGGTTCAATCCATCAGGGGCTCCATGAAAGAAAGATATGCAGTCTGCTCCCATGCAGTTTACAGCCTTGGAAACCTCCTGGTGCATCAACTTTGAGTCAGTTCTAACTGGACCGCAATGAGAGTTTAAGTATTGTTATCAATACTACAACAGATGACGTATTTTACTAGGATTGAACTGTCTATGGTAAAATCACAAAGAATAACTAAACATCTAACAGACTAGGAATTGACTTTCCATGAAGATGACTCAAAGAGTTATTATAGGGTATTTCATGGGCTTATGATGCAAACAGAGAATACTGGCAAAAGGTAATATATAATTGCAAATCACATACTTTATTGAGGGCCACAAGGTCTAAAGTCCACTTTATTTTTTTATTTTGTTTTATTTGACATAAAATCAGTCCAAAATGTGAAGCATTAAATACAATTCAATCTTAGCAATCAAGTACCAATAGCAAAACAATTATGCGTAGTAACTAATTCTTTGTAGCCGGTGTTCAAACAAGCATATGCTCACCACGAGGACTGTTCATCATAAAATCCTGCCGGGGATGATGTAGAGAGTTGCGAGTCCTCAGACCTTGAAGTGGTCTGTTCCCCTTCAGATACCTATGGATTGCATTTCTGAAAATCAGGTCTTTAAGCTGTTATTCTTTGCTGGGAGTAACCCCAGCCCAGGTCTCCCAAAGCCAAGGTTTCTCCAATCAGAAAGGACATATTTCTTCTCCTGATAAACACTATCCCTCTCAGAAGGGTGGCCAGTCACACACAACCAGGGTGTTTCATTTCAAGATCAGCGCATTGGACCTCTAGACTTAATTTTAGCATTTCTGATTAACACATTAATCTTCCGGGCCCAACATGACATTTTTTAAATTGACATTTAGTCTCTGGGCCCAATTTAGCTCAGGCTGAGGGTGTTCTGAAAATTCTCCTCCTGCCATGTCTATCTGACATATTTGCTTACTTTTAACATTTTAAACCTTTAGCTTTTCCACCTTCAATCTATATGCCTAACAACATGCTCTTAACACTGACACATACTTTCTTAACAATTTCTAACATTCTAAACTTAAGCTTCATTCTGTATTTCTGACAATATACTAAGCATCATGCCATCACTTTCTTCTCTCACTCCACACAAAACAGCAAACATAATCACTTCTAGCCAAACATGACACAGAGAATTCCCTTTCCTCTCTCAATATTCAGCAGACTAACTTATGCTCTTGGCTTTACAGACTCCCTATTCTATTTCTAACAATAACTCTTAGCATATTGTTATGTGCCATTGAGTCACTTGTGACCTGTAATGACCTTATGTACAACAGCTCTGAACCCTACTTCATCCTGTGCCATACTTATTGTCTCTGACACACCTACTCTCATTATCCTAGTCACTAAGTCAATCCATCTCATTGAGGGTCTTCCTCTCCTGCGCTGTCCCTCCACCCTCTCAAGCATGTCGTCCCTATCTAAGGACTGGTACCTCCTTGCAACATGTCTAAAGTATGTCAGACAAAGCTTCAGAATCCCTGCCTCCAACAAGCATCCTGGTTTCACTCTCTCTAGGAAGAATCTGTTTGTTCCTCTAGCAGTCCATAATGTATTCAATACTCTTCTCCAACACCACAGCTCAAAGCCATCAGTTCTTTTTCTATCATCCCTACTCATTGTTCAGCTTTTTGGTGCATAGCAAATAAGTGCAAAGACTATGACCTGAATCAGGCGCACCTTAGTCTCCGGAGCAACGTCATTGCTTTTCAGTACTCTGGAGAGGTCGCCGACAGCAGACTTTCTCAATGCAATTTGTCTTTTGTTTTCCTGGCTTCTGATACCAAGAGTGTTGATTCTGGAGCCAAGCAAACTAAATCTGTTAATAATCGCAATCTCTACACTTGTCTATCATGATGTTGCTAATTAGCCTAGTAACACATACCTCAGCCTAGTAAATGCAAAGAATCTTAAGATTCAAAAATAACTTTGACATTTTCCCATTATACCAAGGTCAGAATTAAGGGACTGACACCCTTTCCCACCCTGTCTGGTTGTGTAAGTCACATTTCCTATTTGGGATTTTGACCCTCCTTGACATTCATGGCTAGGTGTTGTTCAAAGAGATTCCATGAGCTCTCCAATATTTAAATTACATAAGTATTTGAGAATGTGGGAGAACTATTCTTGTTTTGCTTAGAATAGCACTCAGTTTGTGACCTAATTTTAGTTATCTAGAGCTGCTATAATAGAAATCCCACAAATAAGTGACTTTGACAAACATTAAATCTAGTTAGGCTAGAATTGCAGATTCAGGGCCCTAGCTCTAGGGAACCATCTCTCTCTGTCCAAACATGGAGGAGAATTCTTGTCTCAGCTCTCCTGCTGGCCATCGTTGAGTTCCTGGGCTTTCCAGGCCCTCTTGTTTTCCAACTATGTGACCCTTCCCCTGTGTCTTCCTTCTTTTGTCCATAATCCAATCTTTAGTATCTCAGAAGTGATTAGTGTATAGTGCGTTCTATACTGATACGGCTTCATTGGAGTAGCAAAAACCCCATTTTCAAATGGGATTTTATCTACTGTTAAAGTGTTTAGAATTTACAACAAAAATTGTGAGGGGACAAAAATCAATCTATGACTCCTACTCTTAATCTTCAGTTAAATATCATAAATAATCCTCTGGTTTTCCAAAAGTTAGATTTATTTCAAAATGATTGATTGACTTTCAGAGGTGGGTCTCTTCTTGTAAATTTTCTTACAATCCTTAAAGGATAGCACAGCTTTGTTTTCTCAAACAAGAGAATGCTTTTCAGGTTCCCAAAACCTTTGTCTTCCTGGTAAACCCAAGGAAGGACAAAGTGCAGTGGACGTGAGAGAGGGGGGGAAAATGTTTAAGTTTGAAAACCACAGTAACCTTAACAGACATATAACAAAAAACTCCTCCAAATCCAGGAACTTGTGATCAAAACAGAACAGCTGCTGTAGGTGCTCCATACAGTATATAGACACCTCCCCCCCCACACAAAGTGTATGTTGTTGTTGTTTTGTACCATTGAGTCGGAGCTGACTCATAACTGACCCTTCAGTGGGTTGTGGGTTTTCAGAGACAGTCATCACTGGGGAGGAGATTGCCTGTCCTTCTCCTCAGTGCAGCTGGCAGATTGGAACTGCATAACTTCGGGAATGCAGCAGATTCTTACCAGTAGGCCACCAGAGCTCCCTTCTTAGTGTATACATAGTATTATTATTACCTTTTTTATGACTGTGAAGATAGATGGAATTGGACAGATTGAAGCAGTAGTTCTCAAACTTGTATGCACAGAAGCTAACCAGTAGAAAAAATATACATAAAAACAAACCCACAAAAGCTTATTATCATTGAGTTCTTACTCTTAACGATCCAATTGAAGTGAGTGGAACTGTCTCATAGAGCTTCCAAGGTTTCAATAATGGGAGCAGACCTCTTTCTCCTTGGAGTTTATGGTGGGTGCCAAACACTTATCTTTCAGTTATAGCAGCCACACACTTAACCACTGTGCCACCAAGGCTCATTTGGGGTTCTCCAGCAAAGTACAGTTTTTCTGAAGTTTCAGCTCAACTGACGATTGACTTGGGAAATAAGCTGAACAATGAGATTTTTCAAACTTTCCCACATGGCTTTCATATCCAGTTAGGGCTGAGAACCACCAAGTTTTAGATAATTTTACACAGGGTCTGGGGTTCTCCTGTTGGCTGTATGTCTCTGTTGACCTCCACTTTCAGAAGTGCAGTTAGTCCCCAGGTTAGGAGTGCTATGATGGGCCTTCTTACCAAGAACTCTTTTTTGCCTTAATGCCATGAAAATTTATCCTCTTTTGGAAGACAGTCTAATCCGCTCCTACCAGCCACAAATTCTTCATCACAATCATCTTCACTTAACACATACAGCTTTTTTTTTACGTGCAAGTACTATTTTATTGCTTAATCATTTTGATATTCCACACCATTATGAACAGATAGACTTTGAGAAAATGTACTGGGAGTGTCAAGGGATGATGGCAAAACTGATGAAAATGTTCCAGTGTTTGACATACACATACAGCTTTTAAATCTTGGGGAGGGAATACTTTAAGCCTCTTCTTGCTCTAACCTACTGCCATCGTGTGGATTTCTAGCTCACAGAGACTCTATAGGAAAATGTAGACTCCTCAGTGAAGTTTCTTTGCTTTGAAATCTTTAGGACAACAGATTGTCTCCAGGTTCTTCCTGGGAAAGCTTGTGGGTTCAAACCTCAGATCCTATGATAGCTCGTGAACTCTTAACTATAGCGCCACCAGAGCTCCTAACTCGAGTGAAAGGCTAAATAAGAACTGTATGCATTTGGTCTGACTCCCCTACAATTTTTTTGGTAGCATAACTTTCTTTAAATCGCATCATATTCAATTCTTAGCATTGTGCCAAGTGCCACAGTTAGTATACAGTGTACTTAACAGTTGCAAGAGGCCCTAGCTTAAGCATGAGGGAGAACACTCTGAAGTGACTTTAAATCAAATATGTAGGTGTATCTGGTTCTCTTTAGCCTTACTATAATACAAAAAAAGAAAAATAAAGGCTCAAAGTCTTTTTCAGAATTTAAAAACTGCATGTGCAGCTGGTGAAGGCCATTTGAGATGAAGAATTTGGTACAAGACTGTTTCACCTGTTTCAAAATGAGAGCAAATCTACGTAACGTAAAAAGGCAAGAAGTTCTCAGTAAATGAGATGTTCATAACCTGGGCATTTACTGTATAATTGCTTTCCCAGAGAAGTTCCTGAAATGAAAATCGCAGGATCAGTTCTCACATTGTTCTGTCTGCAGTAAAACTGATGTTAACATTCCAAGCCCTTGCAGTTCAGAAAGCAGCAATGATGGTGTGCATTTTTATAAGGAATTTTTGTCCGTTTCTAGGCATATGCCTCAGCTAGATATTGATTTCTGAAATGCAATCTATGACAGTGTGATTCTTGTTCTTCATGTACCATGTCATTTAAGAGTCAATAAATGATTATTTTTCATTTTGTTAGTTCAGTGTATGTGTTGTATCTATCAGGAGATGTGTGTACAAATGTTAAAAAATGCCCAGAGATTGAAATATTTTCTCAAATGATATATCGTGGAATTTTTTTCCTTAAAAAGATGTCCAACACTTCTTTCAAAAGGAAAAACTCACCCAAACAAAAAAACTATTAGCATTGGAATTTATTTTCAAGATAAGAGTAGACCAAGCTGGTACCATATGAGGTGTCAGCAAGTCCGCAAATGATGATGCCACCACCATACTGCATGATGGTGATATTGAATTCAGAAGAATTAAAGGTGGCCAGGGATTACATGAAGACTAGTGACTATTCCACTCTGGCCTCTCCTCCCTTAGTGGAATGCTCTGTTGACTTAATCTGATAGAACAATCAATTAACTGCTCTCTGTTAAAGGTAGTTCCTTAACCAATTAAAACTAGGAAAATTTCGTGCTAGTGATAGAACAAGAGAGGAAGACCCTGTGTGAGATGGATTGACTCAGTGACTGAGGTAATGGAGTAGGTGTGTCAGAGACAGTGAAGTTAGCTCAAGATAGAGCAGAGTTCAGGGCTGTTGTTCATAGGGTCGCGATGAGTCACAAACAACTCAATGGAACATAACAACAACGACAGAGACTAATCTTAGAGAGTCACAAAGCACAGTGCCATTATTTAAGACTCTTATGATGCCTGTCATGATGATACTTATATATTTTTTAATGGTTTGTTGTTGTTGTTATGTGCCATCGAATCGCTTGCGACTCATAGCGACCCTATGTACAACAGCCCTAAACTCTGCTCTGTCCTGTGCCAATCGCACTGTCTCCGACACTCCCATCCCAATTATCCCAGTCCCTGAATCAATCCACCTCATAACAGGTCTTCCCCTCCTGCGCTGTCCCTCCACCCTCCCAAGCATGATGTCCTTCTCTAAGGACCTGTCTCTCCTCACAACATGTCCAAAGTATGTTAGACGGAGCCTCAGAATCCTTGCCTCCAAGGAACCACCCGGTATTACACAACATAAAACCTATGGGTTTTTTTTGGTTTTTTTGTTTTTTTTAAAACTTATGTTTTAATGGTTAGTTGCTGTCAATTCAGTGCAGAGTAACAGTAAAATAGGAATTTTAAAGTAAAATAAAATTTTTTAAAAACTTTTAAATAAAGGAAAAATTTAAATTTAAAGTAAAATAGGAATCTTAAAGCTATGGCCTTTCAGATCACCACGTCTTTCCTTAATTACTACTGGATGAGTTCAAACTGCCAATAATTCAGCTAGTAATTGAGCACTTATGGGAGCTCTGGTGGCATAGTGGTAAGATGCTGCGCTGCAATCCCAAGGGCACACAGTTCAAACTCATCAACTACTCTGTGGAAGAAGGATGGACAATCTCATCCCATGTGATTTGCTGGCTCTGAAATCTGGAGGGTCAGCTGTGAGTCAGTTCTGACTCGACAGTAAACAACAACAACTAAATTGTTATATGAGTAAATCTGAATCTTTTTATGGAGAATTCTTCTTCACAGGGTTGTCCACCCTCCCTCCATCACCCTGCACTCAACTCTATCCCACTCCTAGCCCAAATAAGGGAGACACCAATAAAAATGGTTTGAGAGTAACAAAGGGAGTTTGACAGACTGATGACTAAAGATATGATTGAAGATGATGACTGAGGAAGAGGGAACCGTCATAGACAACTGTGGGCAAAATAAGTGTCTACAGAAAAGGTGAGCATTAAATGGGTGAGAATTAAAGCTTCCTAAAAGAAAAACAATTCTTTGGAAACAACATTATATGTATTTGTAAAATAAAGGATGATGCTATGTCACTTTTTTATCTCTAACTTTTCTTACTCTACATACATTGGAAAATAATAAAGGTAATGAAAGTCCCAAATTTGCAAAGATGTGTGCCTTTTTTAAAAAAAATAATCTTCATTAGCTAATTAGATCATTTTCTCCAAGGAAATTGTTCTTAGAGATGAGAGCAGAGTTTTTGAATGTGTTCCCAGAGGGAAGAAGTGTCCAGTTAGCTGCTAATCATGCATATGGAGGAGGCTTGTCCCTGGTTCCAGATCTTCTCTGCAGAGGGAAGATTGTAACACAGCTGACTGGTTTCAGCTGTGGGATGTGACAGCCATTGAAAGGGGAAGGTCAGAGCCTTTCCAAGATCTCAGAAATAACCTGAAGACAATGAGGCAGAGCCCTGTGGGGGTCTCATCAACTCTCCAGAAGAACATTCCACATTAAATTCAAGATGGCACGCTTATCCCTGACTCTTTTCTGCCCTGTCATCAAATCAGGTTCCCCTGCAGAGCGGGGAGAGGTAATGAATGCATACAAAACAGCATTTTATGAATTTTCCCCTCCACCTTCTGAATGGTGACAGCAGGCATATAAGTATTTCCACAATCTCAGTTGGGAGCCGATCTATATCAGCAGGTTCAACTCTATTTGCAGTGACTCCAGTGGCAAGGAGAGTTTTTTGTTCTGACAGTCAGAATTCCAGCAAACGGTAAATGTTTTTTTCACACTGAGAAGTGGGAAATTCAATAATACTTTGGCTGGGTTCATGCTGAGTGGTGAAAATGGAATGAATATGGAAAGAGACTGTGGCTTGAAGAACAGTAAATCAGTTTGCCTAGATGATTTCTACAAAGAGCATTTAATCTGAAATCCTCTCTTGTCTCCACTCTGTTCTCTAGGGGAACAGAATGCTTTTTGTATTTCTAGAGTGTTATGTGCTTGAACCCTTATCTACACTAAGATACATTAAGAATTCTGAGATCTTACAAAAAAAAAAAAGAAAAGAAAAAAACCAACCAAAAACACTCAACAACCAAAACACAACTCAGTTCTTTCCATCTGTTCTGTCACCTCATGATCGTTTGCTCAACATCCTACTACATATTCTTGTTTATTGTTGTCTAGTCACTGTCAACTCTAGCAACTCCGTGTGTGTAGAAAGTATAATCCTGTGATGAATATTCAATGATTGTGTTCTGTTGGGAGCAGGTCTACCGTCTTTTCACTTTTCTGAAGCTCTTCTGAGGTTCCTCTTGTTGGGCTTGAATCACTAAACTTTCAGCTAGTAGTGGAGTGTTTAACCATTTGTGCCACTCAGCATTGTCTGTACATAATCTGCAAGTTTTAGGACGTTTAGTAGGCTGGGAGTCCACCAAGGTAGGGCTTTATGCTTTGTTTGTTAATTCATCAGCACTACAGACTAGGCACTCTAGAAAGTCCATGGGTAATTGCTTATCTGCAGGCTATGAAAAAACACTCAGGGAATTTCTAGTACTAAAATCCAGAGTGAATGATGCAGTTTTACTAACTTTTGCAGCACAGCTGTGATACACAATTCTATAGCATGTATTCTTGCTTAAAATGCAAAACAATGTACATGAACTATATGAACTTTGTATGTAAACCAGTATAAATTTTTTTAAAAAAAATTGTATTGAAAAGCTTGACTATAATGGAATTTTTTTTACAATGGAAAAATTTGAATATGTAGACACGAAAAAGAATAAAATACTGGCTATGTTTATACTACAGAGAAATAACCACTGCCAAGACTTAACTATATGTTCTTCCAGATTTTCA
>NW_006399809.1:17029034-17039227 GCF_000299155.1 Elephantulus edwardii
TGTGTGTGTGTGTGTGTGTGTGTGTGTGTGTGTAGAGACAGAGAGAAAGAAGTCTAGTGGAAAGAAACTGAACTGCATTCCCAAAGACAGGTGGGCCAAATCCACCTGCTGTCCCACAGGAAAAAGATGACCAATCTCCTCACATGTGCCTCTGAAAACCCTCTGGAGGGTCAGCTATGGCAGTATCCCCACTCTTCTATTTCTATTTGCATTTTCCTTCTCAGACAGGCTTCAGTTTGCACCAGTTTTTTCTATGGCCTCAGAGTATTTCCAGAATGTCCCAAGATTTGTTTAATCGATCCTGATAACTGGTCCAAGTTTGTCCATTGGGAGCACTGGGAACCAATTGGTTCCTGAGTTCCATCAATAATTGCTTTTTCTTGTTTATTTTCTTTTTTGATCTCTTTCTTACTTTCTGACAGTACAAGGTGCTTTAAGCTCATCATAAATATTTTCTGTTAAATGTCCAGAATCAGTCATTCTGGAGATCCAGGAAGGAATCTCTTTTCTGAGATCACACTAGACCTATACCTAAAAAAAGGGAGGGTGGGGGTTCATCCACAAAATGTTCACCACAATATTAACAATATATTTGCTTATTCATATTTTAGTAAAAGCTAAAACTTCAGATCTTAACAAAAAGCATTTAGATGCTGTTTTGATACACACACGATAATTGCCCATCTGCTCTGTGTATTCTATGCTTGTATGTGCTGTTGAGGCTATTGCAACTCATAGTGACCCTATCAGTTACTGCTGTAGAGTCCTAATCGACTCATAGCTGACCCTCCAGCAGATTTTTCAGAGGTTGTAATCATACAGAGGAGATTGCCTGTCTTTCTCTCAGGGAGCAGCTGGTGGCATCCAACCACCAGAGGCATGAGATCCTGCTCTATCTCAGCTGATAAAGAAGTAAATATGTGTGTTTCTCTGAACCCATGTGTTTAATATAGCTGTTAACATGTCTGTGTGTCACCACTTGCTAAACAAACATGAGTCCATACTGATGTATCCAATTCTAATTCATTGTCACATGGATCATTCTAGCCTACTATTGCTTATCAACAAACTCCTACTCCAAAGATTGTAAGAAAGCTGGGCTCTCACCATCTGCTCTTCATTTGCTTTGTTGTTCAACTCTGTTATTCAAGTGTAGTGGTATAAGAACTAATAACTCTAACTCTCTTGGGAAAGAAATTTTTAGCTGGAATGGAGCTGCTTTGATTTTTAGTTGTACAGACTTTTCCACACTTTCTTCAGAAACTGAACTGCAATTCCAAAGACAGGTGGACCAGGGAAGTTACTACTGCATGTGTAAGACAGCTTGTTTTGTTATATTCTACATTCCATCCTGAAATACCCTAAACGTCCAATTTACAGCTTCAGAAATCCAAAGGATGGTCAGCCATGAGTCAGTTCTGACTCAATGTTGATGAATTCTTTTGAGGGATTTTATTTTCTTTTGGGTTTGGTTATTGTTTTTGAGAATAGGTGTGTGGGTATGTGATTTCATATTATTACTTTCTTATTCTCAAATGATAAATGTAATTGAGCATCTTTTCATATGCCTATTTGCCACCTGAATTCTTTATTTAGGGAGAAGATTGTTCATATATTTTGCCATTTTTGTGATTGGCTTGTTTGTTTCTTTATTGTTGGGTTTTGAGAGAGTTTTGTAAGTATTTTTAAAATAATGTGTGTGTGTATTTTTCTGCCTAGCACTTCAAGTTTATGTGCTGCTTTCCAGGTGGAGTAACCTATGGGCAGTGCTGACTGGTGGTTAATAATATGTCTCATCTCACCCATGTTTGTCTTTCTGTTCCCAGAAGTAGCCCTAGTGCTCCCTCTTGTTTCCATAATTCTATTAATTCATTAGCAAAGAATGTTTGTGTTCTGGGGGTCAATGTTGTCTATTCTAGAATTTTTGTCTTTTACATGTACAATTAACAGGATAATGTGTTTGTTCATCTATCTGTGTGACGATCTTGATGGGAATCCAACCCAATTTGTTGTCTGGTTTTGGAGGAAATGGTTCTGTTGTTGTTACCTACAATATTTGTATCATGTCATATTATTAGTGAGGCTAACTGCTATTTATCTTCCTTTCCATGACTTCCAGTCATCAAGCCTCCTTTACGCCATTTTAAACGCCCTGCTTATGCATCTAGCTCCTATGCACCTTCAGTTCCAAAGAAAACTGATGAACATCCTGTGAGGTACAAGATGCTGGACCAGCGGATCAAAATGAAAAAGATTCAGAACATCTCACATAACTGGAACAGAAAATAGGTCAAAGTGAAAGAAGAGGAGCGAAAAAAGACCTGTCTAGCTACTTCTCAGCTCTCAACAGTGACCCGATCTCCTTTTAGAGGCCTTTGGAGCTAATAATCTTATTGGTCAGGCAATGTAAAGACTGCATATAGTTTTTCTTTTGTTATGTTTAATTAATCACCAAATTTGGAGGCAATCCAGAGTCCAGCAGCAAATCAGTAAGAGAATTGTCTAATGTGGATTTTGCTGACATAGATAGAATCTTTCAAAGTCTAAATGGGACCAAAGTGTAAAAAGAAAACTAGTTAAGAAAAAAATGAAATTCCTTCCATTGTCACTGTTTTTATCCCTGGACACTGACTTTCCTTGTAAAAAATTCTATTTTAATATCTAGTATATAAAAAAAGTCCAAGGATATATTTTTCAATTTTATATTAACAAGTATTTTTAATTGTACATGTTTAAAATATGGAAAAAGATGTAACTTTGAAAGTAAATGCATTCAAAACACAATTTGTACTTCCGAATGTAACAACCTTAAAGAGAGAAGATAGATTGATTTCTGAACTTCAGCTTTACAAAGTGGATCAAAGTAAAGATGAAACAAGTACCCTAGTTTTGTTTCTCATGATTTACCTCATACCCAGGGGCCTCATTGCATTTTAAAGGATTCAAGAGTTTGCAGGAGACATATTTTGTCTCCCCTTTCCTCTAATCCTTCACTTTTATCCACAATAGACTAGAAATCAAAGGAATGGACTCACACATGCAACGCACCGATTGGTCTTGCAAGCCTTCAACAGCAGTATGCGAAATCGTGTCCCTAATTCATATTCTTTGTTCTCTCATTTCCTGCCCCTTCCAAAATTGGAAATTCCTTTATGTGAAATTTAAATCATTTTCCCCAACATACCACATATTCAAAGTCCTTTGGAGTCTCAATGCATTGGAATGAATTGTTGGTGTTGGTGTTAAAGCAGATTCTATAACTCACCATGGTCACATTTCTAGCTTTTCTGTCTTCTCTCTGGAGATTTGTTGGAAGACAATATCACAAAAATGACAAGGTTCAATGCCAGAAGCAGCCTGTGGTCCTGTGAAACCGTCTATTGTTGTTATGTACCGTTGAATTAGAACCACCTCATAGCTGGCCCTCCAGCATGTTTTCGGAGGCTTTACATCACATGAGAGGGGAATGCTCATCTTTCTCCTCCAGAGCATTTGCTGGATTTGAACCACATGTCTTAGGGTTGACAGCATAGCTTCTAACCAGAGAGGCCTAGTGGGGGGTGGGGCGCAGAAATTTAGATTTATTGTCTGCTTTCCAAGCCTTGTCCTATTAATAACTAGTTTCAAGTTTTCACTCTAGCGCCATAAACATCAAGCATCTCAGTTTGCCTAATTAGAAAATGGAGTTCATAATCCGCACTCTGCATCTGGTGTTGAAGATTCAGGTTCATGTAGGTTCTGAGAGCTAACGCTGAGCCTCGTGAGTAATAGGTGCATAAGCAAAGTAGCTGTGAGCCCTTTCTGTTAAAACTGAGCCTCCACACACTCCCAAGAATGAGTTGTCTTTTGTGGTCACAATTCTTGGGGCTCAACTGCAAAGGATTTGGTGTCTTCACCTTCATCTTATTTCCCATGAACTGCATTTGTTCAAGTAGCTAGATCCAGAATTTAGTGCCCATCTTGCTATGAGCAATTTACACATCATGTTCTTTATGATGGTATTTCAGGGGCATTTAATTGCTGTGCAAAATAATCACTGTGATTTTCTGTTAGAGAAGCCATTGTAATTCTTAGCACACCACCTAGTGCCTAAGAAAAAAAAGACTCATTTGCAGCCTTTACTCAGCTTGAATTAGTTTTAACTCAAAAGGTAATTCCTACTTATTTGTAGATACATCAGTACTTGCTGCACAGAACCATTTGACCACACAATAAAACTGTCATTGAAATAAACGCTTCCTCATATAACCAATGGATCAGCCCACAAGCAATGTAACTTATCTCTCTCTCTCAATACCTATAGTCTCTCAGGGTTTCTGTGGCTATGCTTCTAGATATTCGAAGCTGTGATCCTGGGTAACAGAGTTAGCTTTTGTATTCTTCAGTCCCAAGATGTATTTTCAACTATTGCTAGTAATTTAATTGAGAAATGTCCAGATACTAAGATTCGGCACTGCTTATTAAATGTCTACCATGATTTTTGCATGATGGATTATACAGAAATGCAAGATTATATATTCTTACAGCAAATAAAATTATGCTTGTAAAAGACTTTCTTGGTTTTGAGTCATTGTTTTTCTTTTCTGGGAATCATTTGGATATAGCTAGATTTCCTTTAACTTTAACTCAAGCATTTCTGTTGAGTTGGAAGCAACTCACAGTTGACTTTCCAGTGGATTTTCAGAGACTGTAAGTCACAGGGGAGGAGACTGCTTATCTTTCTCTCTCAAAGCAGCTGGTGGATTCGAACAGCCTGAGTTTGAGTTGGTAGTACCTCTCCTTACCCAGTAGACCACTAAAACCTCCCTAACTTTGGCAAGGTGAATAGAGTGAATTACCCTTTACAATTTTATTTTTTTATTATGTCAATGATAATCACAAATCCAAGAAATTAATTAGGTAACATGAGTAACCGATAATTTTATCTGGTCAGTAGTTGCCAACAGAATCACCAATCTCTATTTACCACACTCCAGGCTACACTGATAACTAGGTGGCTAAGAACTAAAACTTAATGTTAGAAAAGACTAACTAAATCCTCCCTTTTGCTTGATCTATAATCTTCACCAAGCTAAATAATCTCTCTAAATGTTCATTTCCTCCACTATAAAATGAGGATCATAACAATACTTAACTTGCAGTGGCATAGGTCAGGATTTATAGTTGTTGGTATTGTTAGGTGTCGTCGAGTGTAGTATGACTCATAGTAACCCTACAGACAACAGACTGGAACCCTGCCCTGTCCTGTGCCATCCTCATCATCTCTGACACACTTGAGTTCATTTCTGCACACAGTGTGTCAATCCATCTCTTTGAGGGTAGCCTGTCTTTCCTTGACCCTCCACCTGTCCAAGCATGATGTCTTTTTCCAAGGAATCGCCTTTCCTACCAACATATCAAAAGTATGAGAGATGAAGCTTCATCATCTTTACCTCCAAGGAGCACTCTGGCTGCATTTCTTCCAAGACGTATCTGGAGTATTGTTTGTTTGTGTTTAATTTTACATTGGTTTGTATACAAAATTCATACCCTTTGAATTTCATTCATGTACATTGTGTTCCACACATTTCTTCATTCACATTGTGTTTCATACAATAATTCTCATAAACTATATGTGTTTGTTTTCATCATAATTTTTTGACATTTTTAGGGTCTTTCCCCATTAGCATTGTGTTTCTAACAATCATTCCCATACATTGTGTCTTATAAAGTAAGATACTTGTTTGTTCCTTTGGCAGGCCATGGGGTATTCAGTACACTTTTTCCAACAACACAACTCAAACTCATCAATTTTTCTTCTGTCTTCCTTATTAATTGTTCAACTCTCAGATACACAGCAAGTGATTGAAAAGACCATGCTTTGAATCAGGTACCACTTTAGTCTTCACACTGACATCATTGCTCTTCGGCATTTTGGAGGGATCCCTGACTGTTGATTTGCCCAATGCAATACATCTCCTGACCTCCTGACAGCTGGTACCAAGGGCATTGGTTGTTGATACAAGCAAAAGGAAATAATTTGCAACATCAATCCTTTATCCATATATTATGAAGTTGCCTGATGACCAATGTTTTCTATCCTTGATGTTGAAATATAGTCTATATTGAAAACTGTAGTCCTTGATTTTCTGCAGCAAACATTTCATGTCCTATTCACTTTCATCCAGCAAGATTGTGTTATCTATAAGCAGATTGTTGATGAGTCTTGCTCCAATCCTGATGCCACATTCCTCTTCATAGAGTATATACGGTAGACATTAGGATCCAATAAATGTTGGCTGTTATTTCTTACACAGAGAATGGACGATGAGCGAGAATGAAGTACGGTAAACAGTAGTCAGATTTTAAAATTCTAAAAAAATGTGCCTTACTTTGTCTATGCCATCAGTCAGGTTGTTAATCTCTTACCACTTAAGTGAAATGGACTTAGTAATTTAACCATGTCTTATCCACCTGTTTTCACATTGTCTATCCAAGTTTCTATGACAGCTTACTATTTACTCTTTAATGTACACACCTATATTTAGTAGGAAACTCGACAGTTCTACTCACTGTGTTCTCTTTATCATGTATTGCACTGTTGGTGTTCTTGAACTTCCATCTTTTAGGGTTATCTCATGTTCCTTTGGGAGCTCTGGAGGCCTAGTGGTAAGGAATGATGCTGCAATCCTGAAGGCACACTGTTCAAATCTACCAGCTGCTTCATGGGAGAAAGATGGGCAATCTCCTTCTGTGCAATTCCACTGCCTCTGGTCAGCTTCGGGTCAGTTCTGACCAAATGGCCACAACAACATGTCCCTAGTCAATCTTTTTTTATTGTCCTTCCTATAATCACTGTCCTTCAGTCTGCTTCCACTTATCCCATTTCATCCCTACAGCCACTGCTTATTTTTTTTTTATCTTCCCAATCCACAGTCTCACACATATACCACATGGAACAGATCCACTTAAAGCCTTAGGATGATAGCACAACAGAAGCAAATACTTAAACAATATTGAAGCAATATATGCAAATCCCCTTTTGAAGAGAATGTTTCACTGGTGTGTTTTCCTCCGTTTATCCAAGCATTATGTCCTTCTGCAGGAAATGGCACATCCTAAAGGACGTGAGGTGAAGCCTCACCATCCTTCCAAGGAGGCTTCTGGCTATACATTTTCCAACACATATCTGCTTGTTCTTTTAGCAGTTTGTGGCATAATCAGTGTTCTTCTCAAACATCACAATTCAAACATCAATTCATTTAAATCTTATCCAATGTCCAACTTTCAGAGACATATGATGCAACTAAAAATGTCATAGCTTGAGTTAAGCACATTTTAGTCTTTAAACTGACATCCTTGTTCTTTAGAACTTTGAGAAGGTCCTTGATAGCAAAACTGGAGGGTCAGAGAAAGAAAGATCCTCATCAAGATGGAGTGATACAGGGACTACAATGATGAATTTGAACTGAGAAGATTTTGAAGGTTGTGCAGCTTTGGATAGGATTTACTTCTGTTGTGCGTAAGGTCACTTAAGAGCCTGAGTCAACTTGAGGGTACCCAGGGAGCCCTGAGGGGTGAGTGCATTAACATCCGACTGCTAACTGAAAGGTTGGTGGTTTAAATACACCAGTCACTCTGCAGGAGAGAGATGAGGCAGCCTGTTCCTGTTACGATGTACAACCTCAGAAACCCAGTGCAGGGTTTGCCTCTGAAATCTTGGATTTCTTCCATCAATATTTTTTCTGCGCCAGTCTTGGACTCAGTCTGTGATGGTGAAGAGCAGTTAACTTTTCACTCTCTATACCACAAAACTCTTGAGCACTTTCAACTTATGGCCAAACTAACTCATTAACTCATTCTTTTCTCATTCTCTCTCTCTCTCTGATTCTCATTCTCTCTCTCTCCTAGTTGAAAGCAACTCATAGTTGACTAAATAAGGTATTACCAACACCTAAAAAATGGCTGATTCTGAAGTAAACTAAGCTAGAGTTCAGTTATATTAAGATAACTCTGTTTTGATTCACTACTTTAAATTCTTCCTTCCTTGCAACTCTGATGTGTCAAAAGATGTCACTTTCCTGCCACCCTTTGCAGTATTGTTTGAGTTCTACCCAGCTTAAACAACCTAAGAGCACCATCCCTAGCCCTATAGCACCGCCCTTCTTGTTGGGTACCACGAAGGACCCAAGGACAAATCCAGACTCCTGCCTCTGCGTACAGCACTGTTTATTTCTTGTGATGTAAGTTTCTCCAAAGCAATAAATCAATACCTTTCAGCTTGACTCCTGGTAATATTTTGGCTTCTACCTGAGCACTTCTACTGAAGGACTTTCCCTCCTGAATTTGAATCTTGACAACTGATGAACTAGCCAGAAGACTAAGAGACTCCTAGAAGGACCCACAGAAGAAAGCAATGAGGAGGAGATTGAGACTTGGAGGTGTGTGGGGTGGGGTAATCCTGGGTTGGCCTTTGACATCCGTGTGTGGTCCTGTGGTTCAGTTTTTGGAAGAATGAGGACTGGTGTACTGAGTGAACTAACTCAGTGCCAAAAGGACAAATATTGTATAAAACCATTATTTTAGAATATGTATGAAGATCCAACAGGAGGGGTGGAAGCAAAGGGATGAGGATGTGTGGGAAGGTTGCGGGGGGAATTAATCATGTGGTTGAAAAGTTGATAGGGGATGCGAAGGAAATTTGAAGAATCTGGTATTAAAAACAATATATTCTAATTTTGTAAATAAACTAATATAATTTTAAAAATTTAAAAAAGAAAACCCATCTTTTCAACTGTAGTTCATTCCTACACACTAGTATTTAGAAGTAGTAAGCCACATGTTGTTTAGTGAACCCATGTTGCAAGAAATGTGAATTACAGCTTTCTCTTGCATTCCCTTTCTTTAATAACAAGGACTACGTTCTTTTTTTGGGGGGGTGGGGAGAATGTCCCCAAATGTCCCAAGGTTTGGTCGTACTTCTGCAGAGCAGAGCAGTTGAGAAGGCTGAGGAAGATGTATAAGCATTTGTTGCCACTGTAACCTAGTGATGCTCTCTGAGTTTAAAGCCAAGATTAGACAGACAGACCTACACAGAGCTAGTCCTTCCAGGTGCGGGAAGAATGAATACAAACTGCCATCACCAGACAGCTGGTCTCCCACTTAGTGACATCTGGCCAAGCAGTGGAGGCTGGAGCATGTGGCCAAAGAAAAGAGCAAAGAAGGTGCTGGCTTTTGCAGACAGCACAATAGTTGTGAAATCATTAAGAGGTAAACAGGTGGAGTCCATCTGGTTTAACGGGAAGATTTATCCCACAGTCACTGGCTGGTGGCAGATGGACAGTCGCTCTCCAGCCCCACCTTTGGTTCCCACTCCCACCAGAGCTCCTGAAGGGGGCGCAGTAGGGGAAAAGAAAATGAGTGGGAAATTTCTGCAGGAGCACCAGCATGGTGGACTCACCAACAGCTGCACTTCTGCCACAGCCTTGCATTGTACCAGGAAGGGTGGTTCTGCTATATTCCTGCTGCGCTCACATGGTTCATGAGATCCTTCCCCCGCAAGTGTTACAGCCCCCAGCAGCAGCACAGGCCAATCGCTGGAGCCAAGAGAGAATGACCATAGCCACACTCTCCTCACTCCTGTCATTCATCCCCAAGGGTCCAATCTTAGGACGTCTCTCCTACAGCATGACTAATCTTTCACCCCAGCTTGGGCAGTGGTCCATGTCTAGGGGTGGGTGTGTAGTTCTTGCATGAGAAACTAGCAAGAGACAAGAGATCTAATGTTCAACTCATTATACAAAGGTCTCCAAAGAACTAACAAATTTGATAGTCCCTAGCAACAAGAAGACAAGTATAAATCCACTTACCCGCCCATAGTTGTTTCTCCAGTGGGTTTTAATGAAAGTTTACAGAGACTTTGGATTTCCATTAATTCACTGTTGCACTTTTCTCCTGGCCCATCTCCACCCCCCCCCCCAGTTCGCTCTTCTCTTTGGAGAGTAAAATTCTTTCATTGTTTTACAATCCCTCCCCGCCAAGTCCACTCCACTACGCAGCCTTCGCAGCCTTCGTTCTGGACTCTTGTCATGACAATAATACCTAACCATATACCCCTTTTAAATAGTTCTCTCCCTCAACTGTTTCAATGCAATATACATAATTTATCCCATCTTTCTCAGTCTCCTCCTAACCCTGATATCAGTCCCGTTTTA
>NW_006399809.1:17040498-17050779 GCF_000299155.1 Elephantulus edwardii
GGGGAAACTATGAAAGTTATACAAGTGTTCAGATCTTTTGTTCATAGGGTCACTATGAGTCATCTATGACTTGATGGCACTCAACAACTACAACAACAACAGCACCACACACACACACACACACACACACACACACACCCTTTATGTATTCCCAAACTTAACAAGTTTTTGGAAATCAGGGGTTTGTTGTTGTTATTAAGGGTTTTGTGGAAAAGCCATTTATTCCATTCTAAGCACTAATGCAGTTATTCAAGGAGAGTAATGGGCCTGCTGGTCAAACAGGTCACCCAGAAGGGTGATGGCACTAAACTAGTACTCAAGGACTAAATTCTAAAAAAATAACAACTATTATCCAGGACTTATTTACTTTTTTAAACAAATAATAGCTCTTGATTCACTTTTCTCAACTTAACTGGACAGTCTACCTGTGGTATAACTGGCAGGTAAAACACATCCCTTTACAACTTGATGATCCCAAGTTGAAAAACAACAGCAACAACAAACCAACCCTTTTGCAGAAAGGCAAGAAATAATACTAACTCAGTTTAAGAAATACATCAATAAGCAAAAATGTATGAGAAAGAGGAACACACAAAATAAAGCTCTGACTTAAGAAACAAGAGATGTTCTATATAGGAAAATATGCACCATGGCAAGTTCAGGTGTAAAGATTTTAAAGTAGGGATCTACGTGTCTTGAATCTCCCATTTCCTGAATAAAAAAATGACATCTTGCAGTCTTACACTTCACGGCTCAGGCACCAACCTCACTTAGCTCTATTCCTTATTCCTTACCCATTCTAGCCTTTACTTAAATGAGTCTCAAAAGTTGGGATTATAGCATAAGAAAGAAACCATACATGTATCTTCCCCTTTCTGTCCACTTTAGTCCAGAATTTGTTTCTAGAAAATTTAAACATAAGTCCTTGGCTTTGTTAAACCAAATCTCCCAGTTAACATTAAGAAAATACCATATGGGCTACTAGCATTTTTTTTATGCTATAGAGAGATTAGAGCAATAGTCAAATTCAGTCTTCTCCTGAAACCAGTGTTAAAAAAAAATCTTGTGCTTTAAAAATAAAGGAGGTGTCTAACATCACAAGTAGAAATATATCTAGGACCCTTGTCTTTCTGTATGCACACTTCCTTCAGGGTCTTCATCACAGTAAATATTCTCTGCCACCTGCCACACTTGAATAATATTATCTTCTGATACAGAACAAAGCACCCACGGTTCATTGGGATTCCAGGAGAAATCAGATATTTTGGCAGTGTGACCAATAAACACTAACTCTGGATGTCCAACTTCTGCATCTTCTGGGGATTGTTTCTCTCCAATTTTTCTTAAATCCCAGACATTCAGTCTATGATCAGTATTACTGGAAGCCAAAATAATTCCATTGTGAGGCAACCATGGGATGGACTACTTCATCCTTGGACCTGAACCTCTTGCTACAGAAAGTCAATGGCTGTAGTTTTCACTATTAATTAAAGCTCAGCATCAAGAAGACAAAGATTCTCACCACTGGGCCAATTGCCAGCACCATGGTAAATGGAGAAGAGATGGAACATGTTAATAATTTCAGCTTGCTCAGTTTCACAATCAACCCTCTTGGTGCCAGCAGTCCAGAAATCAAAAGACTAATTGCACTGGGAAAATCTGCAGTCATGAACCTCTCCAGAAGCAGCAAAATCAATCTAGAGACTAAGGTGGGCCTGATCCAGGTTATGGTCTTCGCAATTACTTGCTATGCATCAGAGAGCTGGACGATGACTAAGGATGACAGAAGAAGAATTGATGCCTTTGAGTTGTGATGCTGGAGAAGAGTACTGAACATACCATGGACTGCCAAGAGAACAAACAGGTCTGTCTTGGAGAGGGTGAAACCAAGTTTCTCCTTGGAGGTTAGGATTTTAAAGCTCCGTTTCACATACTTTGGGCATGTAGCCAGGAGGGACCAGTACTTGGAGAAGGACACCATGCTCAGAAGGATGGAGGGACCATGCAGGAGAGAAAGACACTAGATGAGATGGATTGACACAATAACTGGGGTAATGAGGGTAGGTGTGTGGGAGTCAGTGAAAATAGCCTGACAGTGCAGGCTTCAGAGCTGTACATTGGCTCATTAGTAGACACAGGTGACTTGATAGCAGGTAACAACAATAATGTGATTGTAAGGAATGCAACTTGAGTTTCAGATCTCTCAGATTCCACCAAATAACAGTCTTGTCAACTTATCTTGTGCCAAGAATGAATTCATTATAAGAATTGAAAAAAAGGAAGTTCACTTCAGCAGTGTGAACATCAATTGAGTGGCTTCTTTTTGACGTATTGTTTGAGCAATTATCCAAGATAATGAGTTTATCTTCACTAATTTAATCAAGCATAGACTCATGCAGAAGATGTCAGGAAACATCTTCAACTACGTTTGTGTGTCTAGTAAAGATGGTCTTTACATTTACAACCTTTCCTTCTTTTGGAACAGCACTGACATCCCATAAGCAGATGGTGGTGTGGTCATCTGAAACACTAAGTAAGTGCCCTCAGAGATTTGGGTTCCAAGAAAGTCCATACCCTTCTTTCTATGTCCACAGAGATGCAAGTCTAGCTTATACTCTCCAGAAACACTGGTTTAGAAGGATGTTTTGTACAGTCAAAAATAAGAACATCACTGGATGGAATCCTAGTTGTAATTATACAAAGGTTCTGTCTGGGGCATATAACAAACCCTGTTTACTTCTCCTTCATGGTTGATCTTGATCTGCTCTCTATTTCAATCTTCCCACTGACTGAGCCAAAACCTCTGAATTTTCCTTTCTCACTGTCATAGTGTGAGGCATCAAACTGAACATTATCATTAAGAAGCTGTACACTGGCTATCGCAAAGTTTTTCTGTTTATCTGATGTGTGTGTTCCCAGGACAAGTCAATGAATGTGGAAATCTTTCCTTTCATATCTGTTTATGTCTGGAAACCACTGTGCCATCAGGTTAGAGCATGCCAGAGGATGGGTCATCACCAAATCCTAAAGAAAGGGGGTATTCTTTTCCTATATTTTGTATTCTTTGTTAATCACACAGACTGTCTTGCTTTTTTAAAAGTCTGTCAGTTAGATTAGAAATGAGGATCATTTAGGATTGGAGAGTGGTAATGAGTAAAAAAATAAAGACTTAGTCTCCAAGCTGCCTTGAACATGGTCCCTGGTGCCCACAGTTAGTCCAGAGGCAAGGGAGGGCCCTGCAACACCATGGGAGGAGAAAATTGTCATTGTTGGTGTAGAGTATTGGTGTTGAGATTAACCCAGGGGTCTTAAGAACAGTCATTTCACTTTTACCATATTCAAAGGACCGGAAAAGCTCTTTTTGGAGGAATAACAAACGAAAATAACAATAGGATACTATCCTCACTTGCATATTTTAATATTCTGTTCGGGTTCTCTTAATTTTCTATGACCTGCTTAATTGGGCACACTTGGGCCAGACATTCAGCTGCACTACCCAAAATGTGTCATTGTGAAGTTATTAATTTATGGCCATTGTCTTTTTACCAGTATCTCTTAAGACTTCTTGTAGAGGATCAAAGAGTGCAACCTTCAGTAAGGATTGCATCTCAATGTCAAGAAAACAAAGATTCTTAGCTCTGGATGGATAGGCAGCATCATGAAGGATGGAGAGGAGATTGAAACTGTCAATAGCTTCATTTTGCTTGGATCCACAATTAACATCCTTGGTACAGCAAATAAAGAAATGAATTTCACGGGGAAAATCTGACGTTCAGGACCTCTTCAAATTATTGTGGGTTAATGTTGTCAGTTTGAAAACTAAGGTGGGTCTGATTCATGGCACAATCTTTCTGATTACTTGCTATACATATGAGAGCTGGACAAAGAATAAGGATGGCAGGAAAAGAATTGGCACTTTTGAGCTGTGGTGTTGGAGAAGAGCACTGAACATCCTATGGAAGGCCAAGACAACAAACAGATATGTCTTGGAGACAGTGCAGGCACTGAACATCCCATGGATGGCCAAGAGAACAAACAGATATGTCTTGGAGAGGGTGCAGCCAAAGTGTTCTCTGGAGGCAAGAATGATGAAGCTTTGCCTCACACACTCTGGGCATGTTGCGAGGAGGGGTTATTCCTTGGAGAAGGACATGATGTTGGGAAGGGTGGAGGGTCAGCAAAAAAGAAGACCCTCATCCAGGTGGATTGATGTGGTGACTGCTGCAATGGGCTCTTGTGTATCAGGAAGTATGATGGAACAGGGTTTAGATCTTTTGTTCATTGGGTCACTATGAGTTGTACTCAATTCAGTGACACCTAATGACAACAACAACAACAACAACTTAGGACTCACTGGATAAAGATTTCAGATCATAATACTATGAGAGGATTATTGTTTGTATTAAGTGCTGTCAAGTCGAGTATGATTCATTGTGACCCTATGAACAAAAGATCTGAACCTTGTTCTGTAACTATCATCATTTCTTTAGGGTCTATAGGGTTACTTAAGAAGTGGATACCAATCCTGCTTCCAAGTCTGTATTAATCTTGGAGCTCTCCCAAACTATGTTCATAATGAGTAACCACAATGGCATTTGACATACCGGTGGCACAGCTTTCAGTATGACAGCAACCCAAAATTATCTTGTTACAACAAACTGACAGACAAGTGCTGTACCACATAGAAAAATGTTCTCCTCAAACACAATTAACATTTGACTTTCAGTTAAATCAAAGCAACCTACCCTCCAGAATCCAACTGCTTCACACAGCAGCCTCCATACTAGAGATTTAAGTCAGGGCCCAACTGACTTTTGAAATACAAAGGCCCACCCACCAGGTCCTGATTGATTTAAACAAGGGACTTCCAGCTCACAGCTGATTATTAATTAAATTCAGACAACCAATCAGTTTACGCACAATTGTTAACAAAATAAAAAAATGACAAAACAGTTTACACTCGACTTTCAATTAAATCAAAACAATCTTCGCTCTAGAATTCAACTACCTCACAAAACTGAAGGCTTAGTCAGGGCCAAACCAACTTTTTTTTTTTTCTTTTTTTTCAAACCAACTTTTAAATACAAAGGCTTACAAAAGGATACTAAGTAAATATAACACCTGAGGCAAATTCTCCTAATCTGAGCTGTTCAAAGATTGAAATTCTGAAACATTTATCTACTGCAATAGACTTTAAATACATAAGCTCTCAAGGCTAGTTACAAGTATTTAAGGAGATAAAAGTATATGATAAGTTTCTATGGAAAGACATAGGATCATTGATGGTTAGTAAATGGAAATGCTGATGGTTTAAATCGTTCATGTTCTCAAAGCTAGTGAGGAAGGTAGGGAGGAGAATTGCAGGTCTTTGCACTGCTATAGCCGTATAATACCATGTTACTCACATAGACATTCTTTTTGACCCGCTTTATTAAGTCTTCTCATCATCTTCATGAGTATTCTTTTATTCAATGCCCATGTCATTCCAACATTGAGTTCAGTAACTTTAGCATGATTCTTCCCATCACAAAGAAGTGTTGGTTTCCTTCCCCAACTTGGACCTGATTGGTGCCTTCTATTGCAGTCATGCCTACTCTCTTCACCCCTTTTCCTTCAACCATGCTTAGCATAAAAACAACAAGTGATTTTCAAAACATTTTAATTCAGCCATTCTGATCCGTATGGACATGAAGATGTCACCATTTTTATTTAATGAATAAATACATCAACTTAAATGTAACTTTTTGCCATCTAATAGGAATGAAACCATAGCTGACCCTCTATAGTATTTCCCTTCACATGGGAAGGGATCTTTTCCCCAGGAAGCTAGAGGTGAATTAGAATTGACAAAAATAAACAACAAAACCATATTCTTTGCTTTAATATAGACTAAGGTATTGGTCAAGATATGGTATTGTTAAGAACTCCTGGAATAAATGTACAGGGTAGTTGTTAAATGTCTTTTTTGGAAGATAATATTCCTTATGTAGAGATATCTACTATCTCTACACTGCTGTATCAGCACCTAATTAAACCAGCCAATTCTCTTGTTCACAGCTCTCAGTTTATGTAGATTTCCCTCTATGACCATTCTGCCTGGAATCTCATTTATCCTTCAAGGCTTGGAAAATAACACCTTTTTTGAGACATATTCTTTAATCTGCCTGACCAGGAATTCTTCTGCTCTGGCTAATACTCACAATGTTCTATTTTTCTTTTGCAATATTTTAATTTTTTAGTGACACTCTGAGTCATTTTGACAGTCCATAATTGGCAGAACTATGGGAACTTATGCAGCTTGAACTTCTTCCTCATTCTCATAGCTTTTTCATCCTTTATTTCCTATAATTTTTCAGTATTGACCAATTATTTCTGGTACAGGGACTCCATGTGTTTCTTCCATCTTCTTTTAATGCATCCTGCATAATTTAAAATTTTGCCTATTGAATTTGAGTCTTAAATTTATTCTTCTGTTCTTTCAGCTTGAGAGATGCCTATTATATTCTTCCATTTTGATTATCTAACTTTAGGTCTTTGTTCACTTTTTCCATAATATTTTATGTTGTCTTCTCAAGTTGTCCATTGAAACCATCTGTTAATCTCTTTCATTTCAACTTTCTCTTTATTTTGACCTCTCTACATTCTAGTGCAATTTTCAGAGTCTCCTCAGACATTAGTCATGATCTTTTCTTTTCCCTTGTCTTTGTAAAGACATTTTACTATCTTCATCAGTGATATCCTTGGTGCTGTCCCACAATTCATAGTCTTCAGTCAGTCGGAGCCTTGGATATGCTCACTATTCTACGCAAAGAAATTTGGAAGAGATAATTCTGGCCAACTGACTGGAAGAGATATATTTTTGTTCTCATTTTAAAAATAAAAATGTTTCAGGAGACTGTGAAAATCTTGAACAATAACATTAATGTCACCTGCAAGTAAAATCTTGCTGAAGATTATTTAAAAGTGGCTAGAACAGTACAGAGAGCTTCCAGAAATTCAAGCTATATTCAGAAATGATTGTGGCATGAGGGGTATCTTTAATGACATGAGATGGATCTTAACTGAAAGCAAAGAATAAGCAGAAAGATGTTAATTTATATTTTGCTAACTCTCTAAAGACATTTGCCTGTATGGATAATAATGAATTATGGCTAACATTGAGAAGAATGAGAATCCTAAAACACTTAATTGTGCTCAGGCCATTTATAAATAGACCAAGAAGTAGTTGTCTCAACAGAGCTAGGGTATACTACATGGTTTACAGTCAGGAAATATGCTCATTAGGGTGTATCCTTTCTCCATAACTATTCAATCTATTTTCTCAACGCTAAGAAAAATCACTCAAGAAGCTGGACTGTATGAAGAAGAATGTGGCATCAGGATCAGAGAAAGGCTCATCAAAAACCTGAAGAAAACATTATACTAAGTGAATTAACTCAGTTTCACAAGGATATTTATATATATAATGTGAATATTGTTGTTGTGTTGTTGTTAGGTGCCGTTGATCGTAGACAACTCATAGCGACCCTATGAACGAAAGACCTGAGCACTGTTCATAGAGTTTCCAGAGGCAAGCCATTTTGGAAGTGGATGCCACTCCTTCTTCCAAGCTTGTTTTAATCAGGAAGCTCCACCAAACACCATCCACCATGGGTAACCATTACCGCATTTGGCACATTAGTATCACAGTGTTCAGCATCACAGCAACCACGAGTTACCTCTGTACAGCAATGCACAGACCAGAGCTATACCATTTAGAAGAATGTTTGACAAAAAACAATTTAAACCAGGCCTGAGGGCTGCAGGCTCAAGGGCCCTAATGGATTTTTTACTAGGAAGCTGTATCCTCTTTCCTCATGCCCCTTAAGGAATCAACTTACCACCCTAATGCTCACCAGTATTGGCCACCAAGCTCCTGTAAAAGCCAGTTCTTTGTAGATGACTTTCAAAATGAATTCCATTCCAGCCTCATGCTGCCGACCAAAAGGCTTTTTAACTTGGAGGCTGTATCCCCTCTCCTCACTCCCCTTAACGAACCAACTTTTCACTCTAAAGCTCACCAATCTTGGCCACAAGCTCCTGTTGAAGCCAGCTCCCATAGATGGTTTTCAAAATGAATTCACACACACACACACACACACACACACACACACACGAGGATCGAAGGGGGCGAGGGTAGGAGCAGAGGGATGAGGATGGGGAGGGAGGCACTCATGGGGGTCTCACAATTTGATGGGTAGAAGAAGGATGAGTAAAGGAAATGGGAAAGAACTAGTGTGAAAAGCAATGTATTTGAACCTTGTCAGCAAACCAGTATAAAATAAAAATTTTATTAAAAAGATAACAAAGAGAATGACACAACTCTCCTTGCTGAAAATGAAAATGAAACGAGACACTGAAAATGCTGCAGAAGATAAAAGACTACAATTTCAATATGGATTTCATCTCAATACTACGAAAACAAAAATCCCTACCACTGCACCAATAGGCAACATATGATATATGGAGGAAAGATTGGAATTGTCAACAATTTCATTTTACTTGGATCTACATTTAACATCCATGGTAATAGCAGTGAAGTAATCAAAAGAAGTGTTCCATTGGGAAAATATGTTTTCAAAGAACCTCTGCAAAGGGCTAAAGAGCAAGAATGTCAGTTTGTAGGTACAGCTGAGCCAAGCCTTGAATTTTTAATTACTTTCATTGCATCTGCAAACTGGACAATGAATAAAGGTGATGGAAGAATTGATGTCTTTGAGTTATGGCATTGGAGAAGAGCAATGACTATCCCATCGACTGCCAAAAGAAGAAACAAATCTGTCTTGGAGGAAGTGCAACCAAGCTGCTTCTTAGAGGCAAGAATGGTGAAACTTCACCTCACATACTTGGGGCATGACGGCACAAAGAAAGGGTCAATCTATGGAAAAAGACATTATGTTGAGAAAGGTGGAGGGTCAGCAAAAGACAGGGAGAGATCCTCAACAAGATGGATTGACACAGTGACTGTAAGTAAGAAGGGCCTTGCACATATTAGACATGGTAAGAATGAGACTGAATAAGCCAAGATTCAGATCTACAGTTTATAGGATAGTTATGAGTCATAGCCAATTGATGAAGCTTAAGAACCACAAAAAAGAAATTATTTTTACTCAATTATTAGGATCTTATTTCTTCTGTACTATATTTTTGGAGCCCTGGCCGCATAATATTCAGATACTAATCAAAGGTTGAGGCAGTCTGCTTATAGAGATTGATAGCCTTGGAAACTCTACAGGGCCATTCTACTCTGTCCTGTAGTATCATGATGGGTCAAAATAAACTCAATAGCAATTTTTAAAAAATATTATCACCTGAACAGCAGGAACCATTCTATTTCTTTTTCATATTTACTTTTTTTATAACAATACAGTGCTTTATAAGAAAACAGATCTCAATCTTTTAAAGCAAAAAAGGTTTATTTAAGAAAACAACATACTAATTAAAGATCTCATATTTCACATTTCACTATAATTCCTTGTAAACAAAACTTATGTGTTTATGCAGACTCTTTCATCATCATTTGTTTAAGTATATAATTTTCTTCCAAAGAATCATAATTGTATAGTCTGGTTAAGTCAATTTTTCAAAAATCACTTTGAAAATTTCTATTTAGACTATGAAGTTCATATGTAATTGATTTATAATGTAAATTCACGATCATTATATTCTTTAATTTAGTCATTTCATTGTGAGGGGAAAACTAGGTTTTAGTAATAAAAATAGTACCTTTTTATTGGACCAGAAACTCATTTCTCACTGGAGCAGATATTACGGTTGTTGTTGTTATTATCATTGTATGCCACAGAGTGGGAACCAACCCATAGCTGACCATCCAGGGGGTTTCCAGAGGCAGCTAATCACACGACTGACCATCCTTCTTCTGTGGAGCAGCTGGTGGATTTGAACTGCATGCCTTCAGAACTGCAGCATTGATTCTTACCGCTAGGCCACCAGAGCACCCTCACCTTTTGCACATCACTCCCCTTTTTAATGATTCACTTTACAATGATTGCTGAGCCTCTGGAGGGTTTTCAGGGGCAGTTAATTACACAGGAAGAAATTGCCCATCCTTCTCTCGTGGAGCAGCTATTGGTTTTGAACCACATGCCTTCAGGATTCCAGCACAGCGTTTTGCCACTAAACTACTAGAGAGCTTGCTAATACTTATTGTAAGGGAGTACTGAGGACGTAGTGACAAGAAACTATGCTGCAATCCTGAAGGCATGTGGCTCGAATCCACCA
>NW_006399809.1:17051569-17054897 GCF_000299155.1 Elephantulus edwardii
AAAAAATGCTCAAAATCACTGGCAATAAGAGAAATGCCAATCAAAATCACAATGAGATACTATCTCACCCCAGTGGCAGTGGTAAAGTTTAACAGGGCAGCAAGTAAAAAACGCTGGAGAGGATGTGGCAAGATGGGAACTCTTATACGTTGTTGGTTACATTGTAAAATGTTGTTGGTTACATTGTAAAATGGTACAACCACTCTGAAAGGCAGTTTGGCGTTTCCTCGGATAGCTGAACATAGAAATTCTATATGACCCAGCTACTCCACTGTTTGTAGTATTTTCTGAGAAAATGAGAACTGAGGCACAAACTGAGAATTGTACACCAATGTTCTTGGCAGTGTTATTCACCATCCCGAGAATATCGAAACAGCCCAAATGCCTAACCACAATTGAATGGTTTGAGACATTATGGTACATTCACATGATGGAATACTATGCAGCACACAGGAGCAATGATTTTATTAATCACTACCTAACTTGGGAGGGACTGGATAGCATTATGCTAAGTGAACTAACTCAGTCCCATAAGGACAAATACTGGATGAGACCGTTATTGTAGAATGAGTATGAGGATCCAAGGGGGGGGATGGGAGCAGAGGGGTGAGGATGGGTAGGGATGAGTGGTGGTGATTAATGATAGGGTCACACATTTTGATGGGTGGAGGAAGGGGTGGGTAAAGTAAATGACAAAGATCTGGTGTGAAAAACAATGTTTATGAACTTTTTAAGTAAACTAATATAAAAGAAAAATGTTATCAAAAAAACTTCCTGTATATCAGACAATGAATTGTTTCTTTTATACATTTGAGTAATCAAACACTCATACATTTTAAAATTTGGCATAAATGTCATATATATTTCAGATGAAGGATTAAAACAAAAAAATTTGCTCAACCAAATTTTTTAAATGTTTATATTTCATAAGGATTTTTTTTCTAGTAGCAATGCCATTGCAATGTCCCAAATAAACACACTGTCATGAAAGAAACATAATGTATGTGAACAACTGCATACAAACCATTAAAAAGCAAGCAAATAAAAACACTCAGGAAATAGAAAATATATATTAAAATACCTATGATTTTATTAAAGTAAATTTGAGATGTGCATTGGTTGTAATTCTGAAAAGATTCTAGGATTCAAGATATGATTAAATTTCAGTCACACTAAGAGTTAAGTCTAATTTTGTACCAAAATTAGAAAAGTAAAAAAAACAAAACTATAAAGCAGTTGTCACATGCTGTGGAGTTGGAAGGATCTCAGAGCTGACCCTCCAAAGGGTTTTCAGGGACTATAAATCACACGGGAATACGTTGCCCATCTTTTCCCTCAGAGCACCTGTTAGTTTCAAACCACCTGCCATTGGGCTGGTTGTCAAATTCCTTACCCAGAGCTCCTCTAGAATTATCAAATCTACTTGGAAAGAGGAGCTTGTAAACTTTAGCAAAGCTTTTTTTTTTCAAAGCTAGGTGACAGTTTTTACTAGCTTTTTGCTTAGTTGATGACTTTGCTGACAGAATCTCAAAAAAAGTTTAGTATCAGTATGGAATAAGACAGAGAAAATTCTTACATACAGGGCAAATCTATTACCATGCCTCATCTCTTCACTGATAACAGACATCACTAATTAATCAATATCTTTTGCTCACTGAACCCAGAAGCGTTTCCAACACAGAGCTTCAGGCAATTGGTTCTAATCAATTAAATTTTTTATTCTGTTAAAATCAATTTATCATCCCTGGATAAAAATTTAACCTAATTTTGCTTTAATTTAATGCTCTGCTGTACTGATAAAACATCTCTTCATGTGTCAAAAATCTGAATTTATTCACGAGGAAAAAAATATACTTTGAAAGATTGAAGTGTAATTATATTTTCAGTAAATAATAATTTTTAAAAGACTGTTTTGCTGCTTATGTGTTTCTGCTGCCTCTTTAAGAATCAAAATGGCTGAAAAGGAGTAGGGTTCTAACTTTTAAAACCTCACTTTTTGTAATTTCGTTGTTGGGCCCTTTAAAATATGCTATCTATAGGGAACACATTGTAATCAAGAAAATTTGAAACAAACATTAGGTTGTGATCTCACCATGTCCTGAAATAAGCTAAAAATGCCTTGAGCTGTTATATTAAACAACACAGCTGTGTTTTCAATAAACAGTGCCATCTGAAATAAATTTGATTTTTAGTAAGTCACTGGTGGCCTAGTGGCAAGAAGCTACGCAACAACCCCAAAGGCACGTGGTTCAAATCCACCAGCTGCTCCAAGGGAAAAAGATGAGTAATCTCCTCCTCTGCAATTAACTGCCTTTGAAAAACCAATGGAGGGTCAGCTATGGCTTGGTTCCAACTTGACAGTACACAAAAACAATATAAAATAGGTGTTACTGAAAGTTTTCCATACCTTTCTTATTTTTGGAAATGAGGCAGAAGCCAGGATGTACTGATGGCACAAGGACTTGGGTAAAGGGCCAAACCCAAACCCCACTGTGACCCTATGGTGCAACGTAAAATTGTTCTTCAGGGTTTCCAAGTAATACAATTTTTTCTTTTTATTGTCATTTGAATGAAAATTTGCAGGGCAGATTGGCTTTGCTTTCTACCATTCAGACATAGTTTGTTTTATGACATTGGTTACAATTTCCATGTCATAACGCATTCTTCCCACTCTCTCCCTTGTTACTGTTCATCTTCTATCCTCCCTTCCTTCACTCTGAGCTTTATCCTTGAGTAAATGCTGTCTTTTTGATCTTGTAGGGTGAATTGTTCTAAAGATTCATCACCTCTCTGCTATTACTGTTCACCTTTCAGGTGTGTAGAAGTTTTGCTGAAATGTGTGTAACAGGTTTGATTTAGCTCTTGGCTCAAAGATTTATTTATTCATAGAATTCTGCTTTATCAGGTCAATAAACCTGGCATTTTTATGATTTTGAGTTTTGTTCTACTTTTTTCTCCTTCTCTGTCTGAGACCCTCTAATGTTGTCCTAAACAGAGTGGCTGGGCAACGTCTAGTTCTTCTGCTCTCAGAATCATGCAGGCTGAGGCTTGCAAGGTACGTTAGTACTGAGAACCAATTGTTTCTATGGTTCTTCTAGATTTTAGTACTCCTCTTTGCTCCAGGCAGGAAGAAACTGATAAATAGTTGTATCTATGTGTTTACTTGAAAGTTAAAAAAAAATTTATACACACACACACACACACACACACACACACACACATACACACATACACACATACACACATACACACATATATATTGTTGTTGTTATGTGCCATTGAGTCACCTGTGACTCATAGTGACCCTATGTACAACAGCCCTAAACCC
>NW_006399809.1:17071676-17073850 GCF_000299155.1 Elephantulus edwardii
CTAGAAAAGACTATTTCTCAGAGAGTGACATGATGCTTGGAAACATGGAGAATCAGTGAAAGAAGAAGATCTTCAACCAGGTGGACTGACATAGTAACTGCCACAATTGGCTTTAGTGTGTCAGGCAGTGTGAGTATGGCATAGGATAGGACAGGATACATACTGTTGTTCATAGGGTTGGTCTGTCCCTCCAATGCTGTGCAGGAACTCCAACATCACAGAAGAGTGGAGCAGAAGTGGGTTAATGGAGGTGAGTGGAGACCTGAGCCATCAAACCAGGATTGGCTAGGGACAAAGAGGGGAGGTACTGAAGGATTAAAGAGAGGGAACTTATCTGGATATTAGCAGAGTAGGGATGGGGATGGGAACAAGACACACGCTTCTTAAGGGATGGTGGGCAGGACCAACACCTGATCAGTTACCTGGATAAGAGGAAAAATCTCTTATCTGCTCTTTTGGGCAAAATTTTTGTCTTTCAAATATTATTCTTGAAAAGAGCAATCAAATTAAGACAAACTAGGGAGAAGTCTTAGCCATCCACTCCGGAAATAAGAGGCCTGAGAAATACCTGTGTACAAGAGCACACTTAAAGTAGAACAGCAGATATGACACAAGAGACAGAGCCTTCTTATTGGTAACCACAAAGGAGGAGGGACTCTTGCCAATAGACACTACTTATTAGAACATGGAATGTGAGAAGTACGTGTGTATGAAAATTGGAGATTGTTAAGGAAGAAATGTTGTTGTTATGTGCCATTGAGCCACTTGCGACTCATAGCGACCCTATGTACAAAAGCTCTAAACGCCGTTCTATCCTGTGCCAACCTAGCCATCTCAAACACACTCATTCCCACCACTTCAGTCACAGAATTGATCCATCTCATTGAAGGTCTTCCTCTCCTTCGCTTCCCCTCCACTCTGCCAAACATGGTGTCCCTTTCCAAGGACCAGTCCCTTCTTGCAACATGCCCAAAGTATGTCAGACGAAGCTTCAGAATCCTTGGAACACATAAATATTGACATATGTGGCACTAGCAATATGAAATGGGTTGGCATGGGACATTTTGAACCAGATAATCATGATCTTCTACCCAAGAACTGAAAATGTGAGGAAAAATGGAGTCACCAGTCATACTTACAAAGATAGTTTTTAGATCCATCTTTAAATACAGTGTTGTGAGTGACAGGATAATATTCATACACAAGCAAGGAAGATCTATTAATACTACTATCACTCAAATATATGCACCAACAATCAGGACCAGAAGGAGGAAACAGATGACTTTTATCAACTCTGGCAGTTTGAAACTGATTGAAGATGGAACCAAGATATTTTGATGATAATGGGTGACTGGAATGCAAAAATTGGAATCAGAAGAGAAGAGTCAGTGGGTAGAAATGAGGTGAGAGATAGAACGATAAAATTCTGTACAATGACCTCTGTATTGCAAACATACCTTTTATAAGAAACAAATGGTGACTATATGGACTTCATCTCATAGTCTATACAGGAATCAGGTTTTACTAAATCTGTGGAAGAAATCACTAGAGAACAATATCAGTGAAAACTGATTGGCCAGGTACTGACTGTTGAACAGACCGTCAACTACTCACATGCAAGTTCAAACTGAAGCTAAAGAAAATCAGACCCACAAGAACCAAAATTTTAATTCAAATCTACCCCACCAGAATTTAAAGATCATCTTGGGAACAGGTGTGAGGTCTTCTACACTAATGAAAAAAAACCAGCTGAGCTGTGGGAGGATATAAAGAATATAATTCATGAAGAATGCAAAAAGTCATTACAAAGATAGAGGAGCAAGAAAAGACCAAGATGGGTGTCAGAAGAGACTCAAATATTTCACTAGGGAGCTAAGAAGCCAAAGCAAAGGGAAGAAATGAAGACGTTAGAGAGCTGAACAGAAGATTTCAAAGGGCAGCTCAGAAAGACAAAGGAAAGTTCCCAGAAAACTGGATTGTATTCATGTGAAATCTATACTTGTATCAGGAAGTGATAGTCATAACAGAGCAGGAAAACAAACACTGAATGGTTCAGGATCAAGAAAGGTGTGCATCCACTCATGTTTACTACAGCTTTGTTCACAATAGCAAAGAGTTGGAAACAACCCAACTGCCCATCAACAAACGAATGGATAGAGAAGCTCTGGTATATT
>NW_006399809.1:17074445-17076002 GCF_000299155.1 Elephantulus edwardii
TCAGGATTGGAGGAAGAGTCATCAACAACCTGCATTATGAAGATGATGCAAATTTAAAATGCCTCCTGAAACTGAGGAGGACATTAGGCATTCACTGCAGAAAGTCAAGGACTTTTAGTCTTTCAGTCAAGGACTTGTTGTCTTTTAGTCTTCAATATGGATTGAAGCTCAACATGAAGACAAAAAAGAAGAGATGAAGATATTGAGATCGAAAACAGGTGAAAAGAGGTGAAGATATTGATATGTTAACAACTTCAATTTGCTTGGTTCCGTAATTAACATTATTGGTACTAACAGTTGGGAAATCAAAAGACAAATTACATTGGGAAAGTTTACTGTAGGGACCTCTCTAGAGCACTGAAGAACAACAATGTTAGTCTTGAGACTAAGGTGCACTTGATCAAGGCCATGATCTTCGTGATGCTTGTTATGCAACAGAAAGCTGGACAGTACTAAGTATGGTAGAAGAAGGATGGGTATCTTTGAGTTGTGGTGCTAGAGGAGTGTTGAAAATACCATGGATTGACAGGAGAACAAACAGGTCTGTCGTGGAGAGGCTGTTGCCTGGAGACAAGGATTTTTAAGCTCTATATCACATACTTTGGGTACATAGGCAGGAAGGACCAGTCCTTGGAGAAGAACATCATACTTGGAAGGGTGGAATAACAGCACAGGAGAGGAAGACCCAGGATGAGAAGGATTTACTCTGTGACTGAAGAAATGGGATTAGTTCTGTTGGAGACAATAAAATTGGCTCAGGATAGGGCAGGGTTCAGAGTTAATGTACATAGGGTCACTGAATCACAGGTAATTCAATGGCATGTAACAACAACAACAGCATCTTTCCATGGCAGAAAAGGAAGAGATGAGAACAGCATAATACATTTGTGGAATGAATCATTAGAGAAGTTCAAAGTCAATTCTCAAAACCAGATCATATGCTGACTGTGGAATAGACTATCAATTACTCATGTATAAGTATACATTGAAACTAAAGAAAATTAAAACAAGTCCATAAGAACCAAAATATAGCCTTGAGTCTAACCTTCTTGAATTAAAAAAAAACCCCAAACACTCCAAACTAACAATTTCTCAGGAATAGGTCTGATGCATTGAATATTAAGATCAAATACCAGATGAGTAATGGAATGACCTAAAGGATATCATCCAGAAATTTCCAAAAGGTGATGTGAGACCTGAAAGGGCTACTGCATATAAGTTCCTGGAGCTGCCCCTTTTCCCTCATCCTATTTAGAGAGAGTGCAGCATTCAGGGAGAAGATGGTCTCAGTACACATTGCAGATCATCAAGAACAATTACAAACTAGAAGAAGTTGGTAGCACCCTGGCAAGATTCCTGCAAGACTGAACTGTTGTTGTTTGTTGTTGTTATGTGCCGTCGAGTCACCTGCGACTCATAGCGACCCTATGTACAACAGCCCTAAACTCCGCTCTGTCCTGTGCCAACCGCACTGTCTCTGACACTCCCATCCCAATTATCCCAGTCACTGAATCAATCCACCTCATAGGGGGCCTTCCTCTCCTGCGCTATCCCTCC
>NW_006399809.1:17076637-17077639 GCF_000299155.1 Elephantulus edwardii
CATAATGCAGATTGTTGATAAATCGTCCACCAAAAGACTGAACTAGGCCATATTGAAGTTGAAGGACTTTAGGAAAGGTGAGCTTTTCTTCTATACAGAACCAGAAATGACTCGTGGTAAGGTGAGTTGCCTTCCTTCATAAAGAGAACACTTTGAGTCTGCAATTAATCAGTAAGATTGTAAAGATAAAGAATTATCAACAACATGTGTAGAAACAGTTAAAATGGCCTAGCACACACCAAGAAAAACATCACATAATGTCAAGAAAGCAGCAGGCAGCTTCAAACACTGTGAAAAAACAAAACAAGCCTTTTCCTAAAAAAGCAGATCATACTACAGACCCAACGAATACTTTAGAGACGTGGAACCAGAAATATTTTGATGTGAAGTTAATTAACAGCTATTGAAGAAGGTACAAATGATGGTAGAAAGAATAGAAGCCATAAATAAAGTGAATGATTTGAGAGATTTTTTTTTTTAGAGAGAAGGATGTGGAAAATGATTAACTACTACAGAAGAAATTGGGAAAGATAGAGAAATAACTGAAACTATAGATAAAGAGGTACAAGAATATGAAAAATATTTGAAAAGGCAGAGAAGGTATAGCCAACACAGTGCTTGAAATAACAGAAAATGCAATTCAGGATATCAAGACCAAAAAAGCAGAAGTTTCTAACATGTTGGAGGGACCAAAAAGCAAAACAGAAGAGATAGAACAGACAGTCAGTGAGCTGGAAGACAAGAACCTCAAAAGGAACATACTAGAAGAAAAACCAGAGAACAGACTGAAGGAAAATGAAGAAAACATTAGAATCATGTGGCACAACACAAAAAGTAACAACATACATATGATTGGAATCTCAGAACAAAAGGGGATCAGAGAAGGTGCTGAGAAAATGTGGAAGAGGAATTTGGGACTGTCCTTGGGGTTAGGGAGACACTGAGTAAGATGGGTTCAATAATGTATACTGCACTGAAGCAGAGGAGGGAGAGAACCGTCTA
>NW_006399809.1:17078289-17111327 GCF_000299155.1 Elephantulus edwardii
AAAAAACAAAAAACAAAAAACTTTGTGAGTATCATGAAAACATCCATATTCAAGAAGTGCAGTGAATCCCAGTCTAGATACCAAAAGAAAAACATCAAGACATGTTGTTTTTGTTATGTACCATCAGGTTGCCTGTGACTCATAGCGACCCTATGTACAACAGACCTAAATCCTGCTCTAATCTGTGCCAATCTTATTGTCTCTGACACACCCACCCCCCAAACCACAGTCACTGAATCAATCCATCTCATCGAATGTCTTCCTCTCTTGCATTGTCCCTCCAAGACATATCATAGTCAAATTCTCCAAAATGAAAGAGGATAGAATACTAGAAGCAGTGTGAGAAAAACAAAGTGTCACCTATAAAGGAGAACCAATTAGATTAAGTTCTAATTTCTCAGAAGAAATTAAGTGAGCAAGAAGACAATGGGGTGGCATACACAGAAGTTTGAAAGAGAACAGTTGCCATCCAAGGATCCTGCACCTAACAAAGCTATTCATTAAATATGATGGATAAATTAGGTCATTTGAAGAAAAGGAAGAATTTGAGGAATTTGTGAAAAAAAGACAAACTCCACAAGAATATTTTTTAAAAAAATTATATACTGGTTTATGTACAAAGTTCATATACATTGTTTTTCCCTTTCCATTTACCCATCTCCACCAAACAGATTTGTCCTGGAAAGGGTTAAACCGGGTGGCTCCTTGGAGGCAAGGATTCTGAAGCTCCGTCTGACATACTTTGGACATGTTATGAGAAGAGACTGGTCCTTAGAGAGGGACATCATGCTTGGGAGGGTGGAGGGACAGTGCAGGAGAGGAAGGCCCCCTATGAGGTGGATTGATTCAGTGACTGCGGTAATTGGGATGGGAGTGTCAGAGACAGTGCGGTTGGCACAGGACAGAGCGGAGTTTAGGGCTGTTGTACATAGGGTCGCTATGAGTTGCAGGCGACTCGACGGCACATAACAACAACAACAACAACCTATCATATTGTGTGGCCCTATGATTAAGCTCCCCCTCCCTACTTATTCTCACTCCTCAGCTCCTCCCTGCCCTCCTTGTATCCTCATACTTGTTCTACAATAATGGTCTTATAAAATATTTGTCATAATGAGACTGAGCTAGTGCACTTAGCATAATGCTCTCCAGTACCTCTCAAATTGAATAATAATAATTTACAAAATCTTTACTCTTGTGTGCAGCATAGTATTCCATTGTATGAATGTACCATAATTTCTAAATTAACTTCATTGTGTTTGGACTTTTGAGCTGTTTCCATGTTCTTGCTATCGTGAATGATACTGCTATAAACACTGGTATACAAGTCTCTGTGACTCAGTTCTCATTTTCTCAGGATATATTCTAAGTAGTGGAATGGGTCATATGGAATGTCTAGATTCAGCTTTTTAAAGAAACCTCAAACTGCCTTCCAGAGTGGTTGTACTATTTTACAATTCCACCAACAATGAGCAAGAGTTCCTTTCTTTCCACAACCCCTCCAACATTTATTAATTGCTGTCTTGCTAAACTTTACCACTGCTACTGGGGTAAAATGGTATTTCATTGTGGTTTTCTTTTGCATCTTTCTTATTGCCAGTGATTTTGATCATTTCTTCATCTGAATGTCCTCCTCTATGAAAAGTCTTTCCATGTCTTTTCCACTTTATAGTTTGATTATCAGTCTTCTTCTGGAGGCCCAAGGATATTCTGTAAACTTTTGTTATAAGACCTTTGTCTGAGACAGTCTTGCCTAATGTTTGTTCTCAGTCAGTAGGTTTTGTTTTCATTCTGTTGGAAAAAAGTTTTTGATGAACATAGAGAGTTAATCCTCAGAATGTCTCATTTGACAATTTTATCCTTTTCAGATTGTACATTTCTAGCTGTATTTGGTGATCTCTTTGTACTGTAGACTTCAAATCTTGATCCCAGTTTGTCTCTTATGAACTTCATGGGTTTGGGATGTATTTCCAGGTCTTTGGCCCACCAGAGTGCTCCTTAGAGGCAAGGATGGTGAAGTTTCATCTCACATATTTTGGGCATGTTGTGAGGAGAGCTATTTATTGGAAAAGGACGTCATGCTTGGAAAGGTTGAGGGTCAGTGAAGGAGAAGGTAATCACAAGAGATGAACTGGCTGCAGATGAGTGACTGCAGCAACGGGCTCAAGTATGTCAGACCCTCAATGAGATGGATTGACACGGTGACTGTAACAATGAACTCAGGTATATCAGAGATGATGAAGATGGCACAGGACAGCACACGTTTTAGATCTGTTGTTCATAGAGTTGCCAGATCCTCACTGCCCCAGAGATTCACTTATTTGTTGTTGACTCACAGACTCACAGTTGTGCTGCTGAGAATGGGGTTTATTAGGGAATTAAGTTAGGGAGTTGGAGAGGCAAAGAATATCACTCAGAATAAGTACAATTGTGCCTTGGAACATGCTGTAACTCCATGGAAAAAAACAATAGGAACCATCAAACAAACATGGTTTATGTTCTTGAATAGTATTATTATTGTTGTTGTTGTTGTTATGTGCCATCGAGTTGCCTGCGACTCATAGTGAGCTTATGTACAGCTGTTGGTGACTTGCAAGACCATGTGTCTGTAGGTAAGGTAGCTGGAGACCAGAGGGAGCTAACTAACTGTAGTTGTTAAAAAACCCAACATTTAGGCTAACACCCCAAAGAGATATCATTGGTAATGTCAGATGTATCTTGGCTGAAAGCAGAGAGTACCAGAAAGATATCTGCGCTTGATTGACTATATGAAAGTATTTAACTCCATGGATCCTAACAAATTATGGCTAACATTCATTTCACTGGCCAGTATTTTACAGGAAGGTGCTCTAGTGATGCAGCAGTTAAGCTCTTGGCTGTTTATGAAAATATTTGTTATTGGATTCTCTCTCTCTCTCTCTCTCTCTGTGTGTGTGTGTGTGTGTGTGGTTGATAGGAGTACAGAATGGAGACATTTGTATCATAGAGTATTCCAGAAGGGCAGGAGTATAAAGGATAATGAACAAGGACCCAGCAACATGCCTGAAATATGCAAGAAGTAGTTTCAAAATCTTTGCCTCTAAGGAACAACCTGATTTCACCCACTCCAGGAAAGACTTACTTGTTCTTTTGACAATCCATAGTATGTTCAACGCTTTTCTCTAGACCACAACTCAAAGGCATAGATTCTTCTTCTGCCATTCTTAGTCATTGTCCAGCTTTTCCATGCATAGCAAGTAATTGAGAAGACTATGGCTTGGAGCAGGCACACCTTAGTCTCTAGACTGATATCATTGCTCTTTAGTATTCTAGAGATGTCCGTGGCAGCAAACTTGCACAGTACAAGGTGTCTTTCCTAACTTCTAGTGCCAACAGTGTTGACTGTGGAGCCAAACAAGATGAAATTCCTAACAACCTTAAGCTGGATTTGGAAGAATCCATGACACTAAGGACATCACTGTGCCATTGTCAGATGGACTGTAACTGAAAACAGAGAGTATCAGAAGAATGTTTGTGTTTCATTGACTATGCAAAGACATTTTACTGTGTAGATCACAACAAATTGTGGCTAACATTGAGAAGAATGGGAATTCCAGAACACTGTGCTCTTGTGAAACTTAGGCTTAGACAAGGAAGCTGCTGTACAAACAGAGCTAGCAAATGCTACATGGTTCAAAATCAAGAAAGGAGTGTGTCAGGGATGTGTCCTGTCTCCATACCTTTTCAATCTCTCTGTAGAACAGATCACATGAGAAGGTGGGCTTTATGAAGAAGACTGTGGCCTCAGGATAGGAGGAAGACTCATCAACAACCTGTATTAGGCAGATGACACAACAATGCTTGTTGAAATTATGAAAGATCTGGAGTGTTTGCTGCAGAAGGTCAAAGACTACAGTCCTCGATATGCATTGCTTCTCAACACGAAAAAACAAATATTCTCACCACCAGGCCAATTGACAGCATCAAGATAGATGAAGATGAGATTGAGGTTTTAACAAAAAACAAAAGTGCAAAAACATTTTTTGTAGCCCCTCAGGACCAGATCAGCAGGGCCAGCAAGGTTTAAATCTCGTTAATTCATCTCCTTATTTGTGATGACCAAATCCAGACTCTTCCAGAATGATTTGTTTATGTCAAAGAGAGAATACTGTTATTATCTTGGAGAAGATTCTTCTGATCTACGTAAGAGTCAAATTATTGGTAGTTTACTTGGCTCCACAATCAACACTCTTGGTAACGGCAGCCAGGAAATCAAGAGAAGTATTGCATTGGGAAAGTCAGCTGTGAGGGACCTCTCAAGAGTACTGAAGAGCAACAACGTCAGACTGGAGACTAAGGTACACCTGATCCGGGCTATAGTCTTCACAGTTAGGTGCTATGCATCAGAGAGTTGGACAGTGAATAGGGTTGATAGAAAGAGAATTGATGCCTTTGAGCTGTGGTGCTGGAGAAGAGTGTTGAATATACCATGGACTGCTAGGAGAACAAACAGTTTTGTCCTGGAAAAGGTGAAGTCGGAATGCTCCTTGGAGTCAAGGTTTCTGAAGCTTCGTCTTACATACTTTGGGCGTGTTGCGAGGAGGGACTGGTCCTTGGAGAGGGACATCATGTTTGGCAGAGTGGAGGGGCGGTGAAGCAGAGGAAGACCTTATATGAGATGGATCGATTCTGTGACTGGAGCGGTGGGAATAAGAGCGTCTGAGATGGCTAGGTTGGCACAGGATAGAACAGCGTTTAGAGCTCTTGTACATAGGGTCGCTATGAGTCCCAAGCGACTCGATGGCACTTAACAACAACAATAAGATTTCAAAAAGAATAATTATATTGTGGATGAAGACAAAGATATCAAACTGAGTCAATGATGGTGGTCTTCATTTACTTTTTTTCTAAAGCAATGGTTACATTTAGAGAATTTGTCATAATGGCCACATCTTTAATATTTAGGACATTTACTCTTTTAAATGGACTTTCAAAGAGGCCTCAATGCCACCCTGGTCTGGCTTCAGCCTATTGTGTATTTTTGAGCCATCAGTGCTTCTGCTTTGTCCCTTACTTCTCAAAGTTTCCTTCAGTGTAAACGATCCTCACTAAATAGTAAAATCACCCTGAATCTCAATCTTTCTTCCTCTTTACACACACAGACACTTTTATTGTGCACACATAGTTGACTATATCCTACTTTTGTCTCTGTGGAAAAAAATTAAAAGTCAACTTTGATCTTGTCTGAAAGATCACAGAACTCTGGATCTGAAAGTGCTAAATATTGATTGCGTTCTAAATCTTGAACTGAGGAACGAGAATTATTCTGGGAACTGCAATGTGGAAATATGTCCAGCAGGTGGAGATGGTGTGTAGGAAGAAAAGTTGTGCTCCTCTTGGGCCAACTGGTCCCCAGGACGGAGAAGAAAGGAGACACAATGGTGGCAGGCATTCCTATTAAGGTGAGTAAGAACCTGTGTGGAGGCATTCTCGTCTCCACTTACCTCAGCTCTGGGTGTGCAGTGGAGACAGGGCAGTGTCTGCTTCCCTAGAGAATTAATTCTTTTTTTTTTTTTTTTAAATCAATCAAGGTCATTATATGATTTTAGGAAAGAAAAACAAAACCAAATCTCACAGTGAGTACTTCCCTGTCCATAGAACCACAGTGTTTGTCCTAGTTGCAGGGGCAAAAAAAAATCCCTTAGTTAAGTAAGCCTGGGATGCCTACATGGTGCAAATAGTTAATGAACTTGACTGATCCAAGGTTTGGAGGTTTGAACTCACCCAAAAGCACCTGGGAAAAAAGGCCTTGAATTGCATCTCTGAAAAATCAGCACTGAAAACACTTGAGGGTACAGTTCGACTGTGACACACATGGAGTTGCCATGCATGAGAGTCAAGATGTCAGCAATTGGTTAAGACAAGACTTCATGTGCTTCCAAGGAGGACTCTCGTATGAGACATGAGAGAAAGTACACATTTATGTTAGCTTCACTATTAGAAATGATCTGGCCATCACTTTAGTGGCTGTATATAAAATTCTATTTCTCCTGCAATTATGTCAAAGGTTCATAGAAGGAAAACAAATGACCCACCCTAGAAACATAGACCCAGGAAGCTCAAATATTGTTAATTGACCATATACTTTGTGGTTAAGCATCTTACTTTATTGTTGTTGTGTTCCGTAGGGTCAGAACTGACCCATAGCTGACCCTCTGGTGAGTTTTCAGAGGCAGTTAATTGCAGGGGAGGAGATTGTCCATCCTTCTCCCGCAGAGCACATGGTGGCCTTGAACCAAGTGCCTTTAGATTGCTGTGCAGCTTCTTGCCACTAGGCCATCAGAGCTCCACATTTACCATTATTATTATTATATTATTACTCTCAGGAGGGAGGAACAACCACTTTACAATGAAGAAATTGAGATTCAAAGCTTAGAATATTGTCCAAGGTTAGCAGCTAGTCTGTGTTGGAGGAGGAATCTGAATTTTGATTCCAGCATATACTTTCTGAGTGGTGTGATGGCAATGTAGCAAGTTCTGAGTTTCCTTGTACCGTGTAGTCTGTAGGAACTTGCATTGCTAAACCAAAATGTGCTAGTGTTCTGTGATGGTTCGAATCCACCAACAGTTCCAAGGGAAGAAAATGAATAGTCTTCTTTGATGTGATTTACAGCCCTTGAAAACCTGCTGAGGGTATGAGTTGGTTCTGACTCCATAGTAATGAGACTCTTAAGAAGCTCAAACGCAACATTTTCAAATACTAATCATATGTGTACTAATCGCCAGGAGCTCTTGTAAAATGCAAATCCTGGACGAGACCAAGAATGCTGTTTCACATATTTTGGGCATCTTGTCCAGAGGTGCCTTTAGAAAAAGACATCATCCTGGGGAAAGTAAGGGGTCAAGGAAATAAGAGGAATACCCTCAATGAGACAGATGGAGCAGGATGCAGTTCAAGAGGATGGCACAGGTTACAGCAAGGTTTCAGTCTGGGGTTCATAGTTTGCTGTGAATCATAAGCATCAACAACAGCAAGAGCTTCTGGATGATCCCAAAGGTATTGGTTGGCTGAGGAATCACACTTCAAATAGCAAGAATTTAATCTGCAGAAGTTGTCACATTTTTTACTGTGTCAATAGTTTATCTTGAGAGTTCTAGGCTTGAACAAAGTTTTATTCCATTTATTAAGTTTTTAGGTGTCTACTTAGGAGGTGCTTAAAAAATACAAATAAAGTGAAAGAAAATAATAATATTTTTATTTTATTCTTAAGCAACTATATTTATTAATGGGATATATGTACTGGGTCCTGCACAGCTTCTCCAGTGTTGACATTAGGCTGGACACAGCCACTCTAATTTCCTGTTCCCTGTGGAGTGGATGCTAAAGGATGGTAATGGGGAGCAGCAGACAGAGTTTTAGCTTAAGAGTCAAGAGACGCTTTCATTAAACTACTTACTGACTGACCTTGGCAGGGTACCATGGCCCTTGACCTTTTTCTGAATTGAGAAAGATCACATTAAGTCACTATTCTGATCATTCAGATATGTATCTATGATCCTAATTAGCTGTAAACACTTTTCCCCATGAGACTGAAGTCTCAGAGGACAGAGGCTGTGTCTTATTCAGTATTAAGTCCCATGGACCTTCCTTATAGTAATTGCTCTGTTAAGTGTTAGGTAACAAGTGCCTTTTATAAACACCTTAATGAATTTCCTGAGGGAAGTTTTTATTGTTTGCTTAATAATATCAAATATAGATTTGTTTACATAAAAATTTATTTCATTGGCCAATATTTTACAGGAAGGTGCTCTAGTGATGCAGTGGTCAAGCTCTTGACTGTTCATTAAAATATCTGCAATTGGATTTACTCTCTCTCTCTCTCTCTGTTTGATAGGAGTACAGAATGGAGACATTTGTATCATAGAGTATTCCAGAAGGGCAGGCGTATAAAGGATAATGAACAAGGACCCAGAGACAAAAGGTCTGGTACATTAACCTGAGTAAGCCACCTTATCTGTGTAAAGGGTGTCATGCTATCTGCTCTTTGCCTATGGCTTACTTGAAAGTATCAGAAAAGGTACTGAATGAGAAATTGCTGGAGCATAAGGAAGCCAATAAACACCCCTGCTGTCATCTGGCCATGCCCGTCACCTAGAGTTGACCAACCGTGTCCAGCAAATGATACCAGCTTTCCAAAAACATAATCAGTGAGTGGAGAACTTATTCATTGTCAATGCTTTAATTACAGGTTCTTATTATCGTGGTAAGAAACTGTGCTGCAATCCTAAAGGCTTGTAGTTCAAAGCCATCAGCTGGTCTGTGGGAGAAGGATGGGAAATCAATACCTGTCCAATTAACTGTCTCTGAAAACCCACTAGAAGGTCAGCTGTGGGTTGGTTCTAACTAGATGGTATACATCAGTTATGAATTATCTTGGTAAATGGCAAAGAGCCATTAAGAGAAGGAAAAAATGTGCCACGATGAATTAAAGAAAACCCAACGTTTCAATAAACCTTTGTTAAAATAATAATTTTTTTAAAAAAAGTTAAAAAACCCCAAATTTACAAAAAAGGAGAGAGAAGAGAATATCCTTTAAGAAGAGAACAAATTAGATGCCATAAATCAATGTATTTCATAAATACTGATGTGTTCTTAGAGACAAGACTTTTTACAAAAGGTGATGGGTATTGGTAGAAAGAAAACTATATTTAGTCTTTCTTTAGAATAACCCTATGGAATGGTCTTCCCTTTAAAATGGAAATTCCAGGGGAGCTCTGGTGGCCTAGTGGCAAGGAGCTGCAACTACAATCCTAGAGGCTCACGGTTCGAATCCACCAGATGCTCTGCCGGGGAAGGAGGGACAATCTCCTCCTGTACCATTCTGATCTGATTTGACGGTACACTCACACACAAAAATAATAAAATAAAAAAAATAAAATTAAAAAAATAAAATGGAAATTCCAAACTCAGAGCCTGGCATATTCCGTTAATGTAATAGAACCATGTTCCAATCTCACTTCACTATCAGAGTGAATAACTTTCTTTACTCACTCAATTCACCAGTACCACTATCCAGTCCATCCCACCCCCTATCTAGCCCACCACCTTGTCCATCCCACCACCCAGTCCATCCACCATCCTGTCCATCCACTACCCATCACCCTGTTCATCTCAACACCCAGTGCATCCCACCACCCTGTCCATCCCACCACCTGGTGCCTCACATCACCCTACCCATCCACCACCCAGCCATCCACTACCCTGTCCATCCCAACCCTGTCCATCCCACCACCTGGTACATCCCATCACCCTGTCCATTACACCACCCTGTCCATCCACCACCATTTATGAACTTTAGTCTGTATGATCTCTTTTGAGACTCAAACTGAGAACATCTATCAATTAATCCCGAGGGCCTTTGCCTGGGATGGCTTTTCTTTGTCATTGGGTTTATAATTTCCCTTTGTTGGGTATGTTCAAGTTAACTGCTAAATATAAAACAGAGCAAGCACACAAAGCTAGAATGAAGAACTCTAAGGGTGTGAATGCAAAAAAAAATAAAATAAAAAATGACAGAAGCCCTCAAAAGCAACCTAAACCAGGCACTAATCAGAATTTAAGTGGTGCCATCTTGAGTTGAGTAAAACCAAATGAGAGAAAAAGCCCAGGAAAGAGCAAATTCTCAGGAAAATGTCTTAGGAAAATGAAGTACTGATGTTATTACTTCAACACTTACTTCCTGACAACAAGTAATGAATGAGGACATCTGGGGGGGTGTGGGGAACACCCGAGTGGATGTGGTGAACATCTGGATGCTGGTGCTGGCTGGGTGGTGATCAATCTTTGGGCTGATGCAGCCTTTTCATCAACATTTCCTCCTCTATTGGGTGAGTCCCTTGTGAGTAATAAGCTGCTTTATCAGCTTCAGAATTGAAGGGAATGATGGAGCTCTGGGGAAAGAAACAATGCAAACATCATCACGGTGGCTTTTCTCCACCCTCCCCATGCTCCTTGGCCAGATATGAACCAGAATAGAAATTATCTTGGAAGGAGATTGGCATCATTCCTGGAATCATGTGAAAAAGAATTTTTTAAAAAACATTTTGTCAGCCTATTGAAAAGTGTGGTCATGTTACCCCCAAATATTGAGCTAGTTTTAATGGGAGGTGACTTCTAGGCATTAGGCCTCCAGTTTCTAACTGTATGAGTCTTGATGTTTGGTTCCTGAGAGCCTGGTAAGTAGTGGCCTCTGATTTATCTCTCTGCTTCCTATAGGATTTGAGTCTTGATCTGTTTAGATTGTGCGTCATGAATGAACTCTGTAACACAAATCATCTTGTTCATTTCTTTCTGAATTACCATTCAATGGCTTTCCACTGACGAGTGGATAGAGTTTAAATCCCATGGGTACCTGCAAAAGGCCTTCCATAAATTTTCAAGTATTATTTCCTGACACTTGCTTTATCATTTCAATATCAGATGGGTTACATCTGTGGAAAGAATCACTGGAGAAGCTCAACATCAGCTGTAAAAACTAGGCTAGATGCTGATTGTGGAACAGAACATCAACTGCCCATATGCAAGTTCAAACTGAAGCTGAAAAAAATGAAATAAGATAAGCAGGAACTAAAGTTTGACCTCGAGTCTATCTCACTTGAATTAAAAAAAAATCATCTCAAGAACAGATTTGAGGCCATTAATGAGCCAAGGCCAGATGAGCTGTGGGAGTATATCAAGAATATTATCCATGAAGAATGCAAAAGCTCATTACAAGGACAAAGGACAAAGAAAAGACCAAGGTGGATATTGGACTGAATATTACACTAGAGCTCTGAGAAGCCAAAGCCAAGAGAAGAAAGCAGAAAGTTAAAGGAGTTGAACAGAAGATTTCAAAGGGCAGCTCGGGAAGACAAAGCAAAGTATTATAATGAAATGTGCAAAGAGCTAGAGTCAGAAAATCAAAAGGGTCAAACTTGCTCATCATTTCTTTTTTCCCCCTACAAGTTTATTTACAAAATTCAAATTTGAAAAAATTCTTTCCATTTCCCTCAGTCCCCTACCCATCAAATTGTACAATCCAATGATTAATCCCCCCTTACCCCTGCACATTCACATCGCTCTGCTTCCAGCTTCTCCCACCCCTCCTGGATCCTTATACTCATTCTACAATAACGGTTTTATACAATAGTTATCCTTATGTGACTGAGTTAGTTCACTAAGCATAATGCTCTCCAGTCCCAAGTTAGATAATAATTTACAAAGTTATTACTCCTGTGTGCTGCATAGTATTCCATTGTGTAAATGTACCATAATTTCTCAATTCATTCGTTTGTGGTTGGACATGTGGGCTGTTTCCATGTTCTTGCGATGGTGAATAATGCTGCTATGAACATTGGTGTACAGATCTCAGTTTGTGCCTCAGTTCTTATACACAATCTAAAGAGGATAAAATTGCTCAGCATTTCTTTTTTTTTTTTCACCTTTCCTGATTTTTTAATTTTTATTCTTTTTTTAATAATTTTAATGAACAGTTACAGAGATTTTGGATTTCCATTCATTCATTGCTGCACTTCTCTCTCCGCCCAGCCCTCCCTCCTCCCCTCAGTTCGCTCCTCTCTTTCAAAAGTAAAAGAAACACTGGTACACAATCCCCCCGCACCCGTCCCACTGCCCCAAGTACATTCCACTATGCAACCTTAATTGTGGACTCTTGTGATACACACAATACCCTACCTATCATATATCGCTTTTAAATTATTCACTCTCTCATCTGTTTCAGTGCAGTATACACAATCTATCCAGTCTTACCCCAACCCTGATGTCAGTCCCATTTTAGAGCAGTGGCACCATGCAATATTTGTCCTTTTGCAACTAAGATATTTCACTCAGCATAATGTCCTCCAGGCTCACCCATTTTGAATAATATTTCATGAGTTCCTTGTTTTTCAATGCAGCATAGTATTCCATTGTGTGAATATACCACAGTTTCTCTATCCATTCGTTTGTTGATGGGCACCTGGATTGTTTCCAACTCCTTGCTATTGTGAACAGAGCCGCGATAAACATGGATATGCATATATCAGCTTGGATGTCAGTTATGGTCTCTTTGGGATATATTCCCAGTAGTAGAATTGCTGGGTCAAATGGTATCTCTATTTGCAACTTTTTGAGAAATCGCCATACTGCCTTCCACAGTGACTTCACCATTTTACACTCCCACCAACAGTGAATAAGGGTTCCAGTTTCTCCACAACCTCGCCAGCATTTGTTGCTTGCTGTTCTGTTAAATTTTGCTATTCTGACTGGGGTGAGATGATATCTCATAGTTGTTTTGATTTGCATCTCTCTTAGAGCTAGGGAATTTGAACATTTCTTTATGTTCTTGTTGGCCATCTGCTCAGCATTTCTTAAGCTGAAGGAACTAAAGAACAAATTCAAGCATTGAGCTGCAAAACTTAAGGATGCTATGGATAAAATATTGAACAATCCAGGAAACATCAAAAGAAGATAGGAGGAGTACACAGAGTCACTGTACCAAAAAGAACTGGCTGACACAGAAGAATTTCATGCAACAACTTATGTTCAAGAGGCAATGGTGATGAAGGAGGAAGCTCAAACTGCTCTGAAGGAATTGACATAAAACAAGACCCCAGGAATTGATGAAATACCAATGGACAATATTTCAACAAACAGATGCTGCTCTGGAAGTGCTCACCAGGCTGTGCCAACAAATCTGGAGGGCAATGACTTGGTCAGTTGATTGGAAGAAATCCATATTTATTACCATTCTAAAAACAGGTGATCCAAGAAAGTGTGGATATCGAATAATATCACTAATATCACATTCAAGCAAAATCCTGCTAAGATTATCCAAAAATTGACCGGAACAGTATATTGACAGAGAATTACCAGAAATACAAGCTGGGCTTAGAAGAGGCTGTGGCTCTAGGGACATTATTGCCAACATCAGATGAATTTTGGCGGAAAGCAGAGAGTATTAGAAAAATGCCTATCTATGTTTCATTGTCTGTGTGAAGGCATTTTACAGCATTGTTCACAACAAATTGTGGCTAACCTTAAGAAGAATGGAAATCCCAGAACACCAGATTGTGCTCATGTGAAATCTATATTTGGACTAGGAGGCAGTCCTCAGAACAAAGCAAGGAAACACTGCATGGTTCAAAATCAGAAAAGAAGTGTGTCAGAGATGTGTCTTGTCTCCATACCTTTTCAATCTGCATGTAGAACAGAGGAGAAATGTGGCAAGAAGAAGGAAGGCATAGGAAGAAAACTCATCAACAACCTACAATATGCCAACAACACAATCTTTCTTGCTGAAACTGAGAAGGGCCTGAACCATTTGCTGCAGAGGGTCAAGGACTGTAGTTTAAAGTATATACTGAAGCTCAACATCAAGAAAACAAAGATTCTCGCCACTGGGCCAACTGACAGCATCATGACAGATGGAGAAGAGATTGCTACATTTAAGCTTGCCTGGTTCCACAATCAACACTCTTGGCACAAGCAGTCAGGAAATCAAAGGATGAATTGCATTAGGAAAATCTGCTGTCAATGACCTTTCCAGGGTGCTGAAGAGCAAGGATGTCAGTCTAGAGACAAAGTTAAGGCTAATCTAGGCCATGGTCTTTGCAATTACTTGCTATGCAAAGAGCTGAACAATGACCAAGAATGACAGAAGAAATGATGCCTTTGAGTTATGGTAGCGGAGAAGTGTTATAGAACATACCATGGACTGCTAAGATAACTAACAAATCTGTCCTAGAGAAAAGTGAAACCAAGCTGCTCCTTTAAGGCAAGGATTTTGAGACTCCTCAAATACTTTGGGTATATAGCCAAGGGGAAGCAGTCTTTGGAGAAGGACATGATTCATGGAAAGGTGGACGGAGAGTACAGGAGAGGAAGACCTTAGATGATATGGACTAACACAGTAACAGGGGCAATGGGTTTAGGTGTGTCAAAGATAGTGAGATTGTCTCAGCATAAGACAGGGTTCAGAGAGCTTTTGTACATAGGGTTGTTATGGGTCGCAAGTGACTTGACAACACATAAAAACAACATTTAACAAAATAAAGTATGTCAGTTGTGGCTCTAAAGCAGAGTATTAAACATTTCATGGACTGGCTAAGAGAACAAACAGGCCTGTCCTGGAGAGGATGAAACCAAGTTGCTTCTTAGAGGCAATGATTCTGAAGTTCCATCTTGCATATTTCAGGCATGTTGCCAGGAGGGACCAGTCCTTGGAGAAGAACATCATGCTTGGAAAGGTGGAGGGATTGCACAACAGAGAAAGACCTTGGATGAGATGCATTGATATGGTGACTGAGGTAATCAGGTTAAGTGTGCTGGAGACAGTGAGACTGGCTCAGGACAGCACAGTGTTCAGAGCTATTGTGCTGTGTGGCTTGAGGGCACATAGCAACAACAGCATCAGGATATATTAAGTTTCCATTGTTCATTGTTCTTTCTCCTTGTAGTGGTTTTTTTCCTCCCCTCCCACACTTAAGATCTTTTCATCCTTCAAAATTTTACATCTTATCTTTAAGCTTGTTCTGGTACATTCTCTTTCTTCCCAACATGATAAAACTCACCTTCTCTATGCAAACTCTGTGCCTGAAGGCATCTTTCTTATTGGACTTACTTATTTACATGTCTATCTTCCATTGTTCACCAAAGATAGAAACTATTCACCCTCTGTATTAGCACTGAAGGGAGGAGCTGTTATGGTGTTGTCCATAGGGGATTGTATGCTGACTCAAGGGTCTTGCTTCTCTGGAGGTTTGAATCCACCAACAGCTCCATAGAAGAAAGATGGATAATTTCTTCCCAAGCGATTTACAGCCTCAAAAATCCAGTGGCAGGTCAGCTCAACAAAGCTTCCAAAGATGAGGATGGTATTAATAGTATCTAGTAAAGTATTTGGCACAGAGTAAGCATTCACTCTGTGATGAGAATAATATTTTACTCATATTGCTGATTGAATTGAACTGGAAGCCCAGTTTCTCTCACACTGCATAGCACTAACACAGGTTCAGAAGGCACCATGATGGGAATAAATCTTTTTCATGCTTTAACATTCAAATTTAGGGATGCTGGAGTTATAGAGTATAACCAGTTGGAGACTTGACATGACATGATGGAGGAATGATAGATAGGCTCTGAAGTGCTACATGGAAGCCTAACGGAGCAAGGAAGAGGTTGAGTAAAGAGCAGAAAAAGCAGCCAAGAACTGAGATTGGAGGACAACGTTAATGAACTGTTTCTGTTGCAGAGAAAGAATGGTATCAACATGTGTACATGTGCATTTGCTTCTGTCTGTGTTTGGGGTGTGTGTGTGTGTGTGTGTGTGTGTGTGTGAATTTGTGTATCACAATATCTGGTTTTGAACATCTTAACTCACTCAACATGGGAATCAGGTCCCAGAGAATTCTACCACTGAACACTCCTGCTCTCTTGTTAGTTTTGTGCTGTGCAGTTGAAACTAACTCATAGTTGACCCTCCAGTGGGCTTCCAGAGGTAATATGTCACAGGGGAGGAGAATACCCATCTTTCTTTCAGGCAGCAGCTGGTGGATTCGAGCTACCTACCTTTGGCATTGCAGTGCAACTTCTAACCACTAGGCCACTAGAGCTCCCTGAGTGCTGACCATTTGGAGAGAGCTAGATTTCCTTCACCATTGCAAGAAATTCTTGAGCAGTGTTGTTACAAATAACTGATATCATCTTTTCATTTGAGAGAGCTCTGATGGCCCACTTCATAGAGACTTATGTTGGTAAAGTAAAGACCACACCTCTCCAGAAGTTCAAATCCACTGGTGATTCTGTTTGAGGAAGAGGATTCCTCTTCTCCTGTGCAATTTACACTATGAGAAACTCAATAGAAGGTCAGTTATGAGTTGGTTCCAGTTTATAGAAAACGATGAATTAAAGTATCCTACTTTGTACAACTTTTCTGTTTCCAACTTCTGCATTCCAGGGACCAACTATAAATAACTCATCTTGATTGTATATTTGGTCAATTTTGGACTGCAAGATTTGGTAAAAATTTTCAATTTCTTCTTCTTTTGGCTGGTAATTGACTGGAATACAAAAGTTGGGAACAATGAAGAAGAAATAGTAGTTGGAAAACACAGACTGAGAATAGAATGATGCAATTTTGTATTTTAAATGAGTTATTTCAAATATTTTCAAATACCTGTATAATTTCAAATACCTTATAAAAAAGATATAAATAGTGACTTTCTACATGGACCTCATCTGATGGACTGTATAAGAATTATACTGACTACATCTGTGGAAGGCATCATTGGTGAAGATCAGTATTGGCAGTCAAAACTAGGCCAGGTGTAGATTGGGAGTCAGAAGCATCAATTACTCATATATAAGTTCAAACTGAGGCCGAAGAAAATGAAAATAAGTCTACGAGAACAAAAATATGATCTTGAATCTATTCCATTTGAATTTAAAGATCATCTTAAGAATAGATTTGAGACATTGAACACCAATGATCGAAGACCAGATTATGGGATGATTACAAGGATTATCATCCACGAAGAGAGCAAAAGAGCTTTGCAAAGACAGAGAGGAAAGGAAAAACAGAAATGGATGTCAGAAGAGACTCTGAAAATTGCACTTGAGCATTGAGAAGCCAAAACAAAGGGAAAACACAATGAAAGAAAAGAGCAGAACAGAAAATTTCAAAGGGCAACTCAAGAAGACAAAGTAAAGTATAGTGGAATGTGCAAAGGGCTGGAACTGGAGAATAAAAAGGGAAGAACTCGCTCTGCATTTCTTAAGCTGAGAGAATTAACAAACAAATGTAAACCTTGAGTTGTAATATTGAAAGATGCTAAAAATCATCAAAAGAAGATGGAGGGATATGCAGTCACTGTACCAAAACAAATAACATTGAAAATTTTCAGAAAGTATCATATTAGAAGTCAATGGTAATGAAGAATTAAGAAGGGAGTGTGTCAGGGTTGTATTCTCTCTCCATACCTATCCTATCTATATGTCAAACGAATTATTAGCTGAACTCTGTGAAGAGTCTCTTGGAGGGAGACTCATCAATAACCCGAGTTATGCAGATGATAAAACCTTGCTTGCTGAAAGTGAGGAGGATTGTTGCAGAAGATCAATGAATACAGTCTTCAATATGAACTGCATCTCAATGTCAAGAAAACAGATTCTTACCGCTGGACTGATAGGCAGCATCTTGATAGATGGAGAAAAGATTGAAAGTCAACAATTTTATCTTACTTGGATCTACAATTAGCACTCTTGGTACCAGCAATCAGGAAATCAGGAGATGTGTTGCACTGGGAAAGTCTGCAGTTAGGAACCTCTCCACATTGAGGAGTAAGGATGTCAGTTTGAGGATTAAGGTGCATCTGATTGAGGCCATGGTCTTTCACATTACTTGCTGTGCATCTGAGATCTGGACAGTGAATAAGAATGACAGAAGAAGAATTGATGCCTTTGAGCTGTGGGGTTGTCAAACAAATATTTTAGAAAGGGTACAGTCAGAGTGCTATTTGAAGGCAAAGATGGTGGGGCTTTGCCTCACATACTTTGGGGATGTTGCGAAGAGGGGCTATTTCTTGGAGAGGGACATGGTGCTTAGAAAGGTGGAGGGTCAGTGAAGGAGAGGACGCCCCTTAACCAGGTGGATTTACAAGGTGACTACTGAAATGGGCTTTAGTATGTCAGGAAATGAGAGGGTGGCACAGGATAGGACAAGGGTTCAAGTGTGTTGTTCATAGAGTCACTGCAGGTGGTATTTGACTCCTAATACCAACAACACATAACAATAACAGCAACAACTTTGAGCACCACGAGAAGAAAAGCCATTCTGTGTGTGTGTGTGTGTGTGTGTGTGTGAACTATTTCTGAATGTTGTTTTTGCTCTTGGGGGTCATTGCTTTCTGAATAGTGAATGTTAGCTCTAGAAAGAATTGTGTTCCTTTTTTACCTATTTTTCTACTTTCCCAGTCAGAACTGAGATTCAGACTAAATGAACTGCTGTATACTTTGTCCTTTGTCAAACATTATGTGTTTGACACTGATTGGAAAGAACATTGACAGCCTAAAGTGTATATGTCACATTCATATCCACCAGCACCACTGTTCACCATGGATTTGATTTCACCTCATGGTGTTGGCTGGCGTAGAATCTGCTCCACAGAACTTCTGAGCATTGAAATTTCACAAGTAGATTGCCAGGCCTTTCTTCTAAAGCACCTTATTGTAGACTTGGATTTACAACATCTGGGTTAACGATTGAGGGTGACAACAATTTGCAAAACCCCAAGAGTCTACATGTACATGCACAAACTTGGAATTGAGGTTTGGAGGTGTCTTTGATCATTTTATGGCAAGTCAAGGGTATTATTGCCTCTGAAATTGATATCGATGGCTGATAGTCATTTTATTACAGTGAAAGAGATGGAAAAGTCAGGCACAGATTCTCTGTGGCTTCATTATGTTTGAAGTAATTCTTTGAAATACTAAAAAACTATAAATATTTGCATCCTTGGCAAATGCATCTCGCTCCTCCACCAAATACAAAAACGGAAAAAATAAAGTAAAAGCTTCCTCTCTGTTTTGGGTCGTTAGAGCTGAGCTCTAGGAGGGGATTTATAACTACACAGTTACAAATTATGAATGTGCATTTGTTCAAGAACTGCACCCTGTTGACTTGCTATTTCATTTTTTTTATTGCTGGCTTTTGCATTGCTCTGTAGGAGACGGGCAGAAGATTTGGCGGTTGCTCAGAATGGGGAGTCGCCAGGGACGTTGCTCCTGTTCAGAAATGCATAGGGTACAGCAAAGACTGAGCTTTCAAACTTGTATATTAAAACCCATCCATTACCTACACAATGAAAATCCTCATCCCATTCCACACGGGAGGCTTGAGGCTGAGTCTGGATCAAGAACTCTCACACTGGAGGCAGCTGAAGGAATGAATGAATGCCCAGAGCTGCCTAACTACCTAAAGCTGTGCTTCCTGACCCTGCCTGGCAAAACACTAGAAGTTAAAGTAAACATCCCTGAGGAGATGTGGGGCACGGGAGGGAAGTAGATGGGAGCCATGGGGCTGCCCACCCTACTCAAACTTAATCACCTCTGCTTTTATGTGTCAACACATTGTACTTCTAAGGATAATTCCCTTTGAACAAAAGAATTCCCCCAAACATTTCACAATGGAAGCAAGCAGCTTTCTTATGAAATCAAAGGTGTAGATGAGGAGTGCATTTGGGCACAGTGCTTGCTTGTTGTCTGTGTAGATGCTTCAGAACTATGGGACTGACCAGCATGCTACCAGCTCTTCATGTGCACATGATGGTCCATTTCAATTACTGTATAAAATTCATGTTTGTCTAATTGCAGTCAGATGAAACTCAGAGGCAAGAAAGTTGCTTGATGTGGTGAGGAGAGCACTACTTGGGGCTGATAGAGGATGAAGAGGCAGTGCGATGTTGACCACCATCATGGAAAGGTCTACTTTCTAGCACTTTGCCCTGAGAGATCATAGTGGTTTTGAGGAAGGCATTGTGCCCAGTCACCCAGTGATGGTGAGAACAATCTACCTCCAACTGGCCCCAAAACGCAGAGTTTTCATTTGTCTGCTTTTCAAGGCCTTAGGGTGCACACTTTTTATCTTAACGCTCACTGTTTACTTCCATTAATCATGCTAGTAAGACCGACCATCTAGAAGGCAATTTGAAAACTTCTACTATTTGAGAACCACTGCAAACCTGGATGAAGAAGTGTGTGTCCAGACTCACTCAGGCTCTTGAGAATTCTCTTCCCCTCACAGCTCATCTGCCATCCACTCTTGAATCTGATGAGGGCCAGAGTTACTCAGTAGTTCAAGATGCTTGATTATTATCTCAGGACCTTTCTGAGTGCTGGAGATGACAGAGGGTTTGGCAGAAGTGTTGTGAGAAGCCAGGTGGTCCTCAGGAAACATTTCTGGTAAATTCTTAAAGAAATTTCATAAACAAAGAATATAAATACCTAGAATTCTAGTGCTTTGTTGCCAATAGTAATTGTGTGAATACTCAAATTCATGTTCGTGTGTATGTTTGTGTGTGTGTAATAGAGTTTTCTAAATCATGTGAATTGTAGTCGACTCAATGGCACATAACAATAACAAAAACTGGATCCAAGATCCAAAGAACTTGCATCTACAACTGTGCTCCACTGCTGTTCATTCGCATCTTTCCATCTCCTGGTTTCCCACATCAGTGTGAAATTGGTGTCTCAGTCTGCCTTTGTTTGCATCACCATTGCTGGTTCCAGATTCCATGCTCCTAACTATTTTGGGTTAGTTTGTGTTAAAGTTCCAGTTTCAAAACTATACAAAGATCAAACTTTGGCTCAACTTACTTTAGAGGGCGTTTCAGACGCTTTTCCATTACATTGACCCTGAAACTTGTGACAAATATGTAGGAGCAGATTTTGTGATAGTGACTGTGGAAGGTCATACGTGAGAGTGTATGCCGCAGAGCTGTGGCCATGCCTCTGGATACTACCTCAAGAAGCTCTTGGGACCGAGTGGTTGGTTAATGTTAGGTTAGCAGACTTAAAGAAGAAATCAGAGAGAAAAAGAGAAAGCTTAATGCATCTTTATTAAAGGGGGGACAGGGTAGCTCCCAGGTGAGTTCCTCATCCTGGAGAGGGAGAATGGGAAGTCACACTGTGAACTTATTGGGGAGGATTTTTATAAACAGAGTCTTTAGGGAGGGACATTCCATTCTTATTTATGATCCACTTTCTAGCTCAGCCAGAGAAGCAAGGCTGTTTGCTCTTCTTATCAGCAGCAGGCAAGGCCATCTACATTTGAGTTCTGAATTCTTTATTCTTCTTTTTGACCCCTTTTTGCCCAGACTTAACAGTCAAGTGCTTGACTATTAACTAAACAGCCAGCAGTTGGACCCACCAGTCAGTCTGAGGGAGGAAGATGTGGCACTCTGCTTCTGTAAAACTTACAGTTTTAGAAAACATTTGATAGATTGTTTTGTTTTCTTTTCCCTTGGCTTTGCTTTAAGGGCATGCTTATAGGTGGGTGGTCCTGAGGACAGAAATGCCTCCTCTTCTTCTTCACACTGACTGACCACCATGATCTGAAGGTAAGAATTTGATCCCACCCAGGCTCTAGCACCACTAATAGTTATGCTCACACCCCACCAGCAACATAAAGAGCCATGTTGGTTAAGATGAACAGGTCTGCCTGCCTTTTATTAGGTATTGTGTCTTCTCAGTTGAAACTCAGCTCCTGGCTGTAGAGTTAGAAACAACTCATAGCTTATCCTTCAGTGGGTGTTCAGAAGTTGCAAATAGAATGGAAGGTGATTACCCATCTTTCTTTCACTGAGCAGCTGGTGGATTTGAACAACCAGAGAGATGCCACCTTTGGGTAGGCAGTACAATTTCTTATGATTCCTTCTGAGGAAGCCCATCTTGCTGAAAGGATCTTCTACCATATTGTTGTTATTGTTGTTATGTGCCATTGAGTCGCCTGTGACTTATAGCGACCTTATGTACAGCAGCTCTGAAGCCTGCCCTGTCCTGAGCCAGTCTCACTGACTTTGACACACCTATTCCCATTATCCTAGTTACTGTGTCAATCCATCTCATCTGGGATCTTCCTCTCCTGCACTGTCCCTTCACCCTTCTAAGCATGATGTCCTTCTCCAAGGAGTGATCTCTCCTGAACAGGTGCCCAAAGTATGTAACATGAAGCTTGAAAGTCCTAGCTACCAAGGAGAAACTTGGTTTCACTCTCTCCAGGACAGACTTATTTGTTTTCTTTCTGGTTAATGGTATGTCCAAGACTCTTCTCTGGCACCACAACTCAAAGGCATCAATTCTTCTTCTGTCATCCTCAGTCATTGTCTAACTCTCTGATGCATAGCAAGTAATTGTGAAGACCATGGCCAGGATCAGGTGCACCTCAGTGTCTAGACTGACGTTGTTGCTTCTCAGTACTCTGGAGAGGTCCCTAACAGTAGATTTTCCCAGTGCAATTTGTCTTTTGATTTCCTGACTGCTGGTGCTAAGAGTGTTGATTGGGAAGCCAAGTAAGCTAAGAAAAAAAAAATCCATGTTTTTCTTCTTGAGTAATTTATTTCTTGGATTTAGAAAGGCAGAGCTGATTTTTAAAAGTACATTATCTTCCCTACAAATACTGTTATCTGTGGAGAGTATTCTACTCTCATTTTTGGGTCAAGATTCATGATCATCATCTTGTTCAGAATGCCTGTGGGAATTTTACATCAAAGCCATTCAAAGGCAATGCCATCTCTAGGAGAATGTGAAGAGCCTCTTCTCAGCCCATCTACTTTTTGCACATTCACATGCTGCCTTGGGAGTTTTCTGAGTAAAGCACTCACACTTAGAAGTTGCATGTGGTGAGAGTCTCATTTACACAAGACAACAGAGATTCCACACAATCCATCATGCCACTAGTTTCTCATTCTCAGCGTAGAAAAAGAATTGCTTGGCTAACTTGTTTTCAAAACCATATGGTATCTAAGTTTCTGTACGTTTGTTTGTTTTTTTTAAAATAAAAAGCAACCTGGACAACACAGACCTACAGGGAAATATGACTAATTACATTTAAAAGGAAACACTGCTTAAGTCATTTATGGTCCCATCCTCACCCTTAAACACCAACTTCTGTCTCTCCAAGTGATATTCAGGCATTAGAAATTGGTTGTGTGATCTCAGAAAATAGTTTTCCAAGGATGTGTGGGATTAAAAAAGGGCTCCGGTCATGTGTGTGATTTTTCAAAGAGATGAGATGTGAGAGCACATCTAATCCCTCCAGTCTAGGTTAAGCTCAAGGCCTTCAGAATGAACAAACAGCTACCTGGTTTGTCTGTTCCTTCCAGTTACCTACCTTCTAAATGGACTGATGTTCTTAAATAATTAATAATTGGAGGGAAATTCTCAGCAATTAAACAAAAATCATTTAATTCACATGTAATCACAAGTGATGTTAGATGCCACCAAGTTGCCTTCTAACTCGTGACCATTCTATGTCCAACAGAACAAGACAGCTCCCAGTACTGCACCACCTTTATGATCTGTTACAGACGCATAGGGATGATTCAGAGGATTTTATTGACGGAAGTGTAGTACCAGGCTTTTCTCCATCACCCAGTGTAGTCCATAAACTCCACTGAGACTTACTCAGCATCATATGGTAAACCTTCACTGGCAGAAGAGTTTTCTGAGCACAATAGCTGATAGGAGTCAGGGGCCAGAATGTAGGGCCAGGCTTATCTGTGTTTTCCAGAAAGGAACCCTTGGTAAAAATGGCTACTGGAGAAGTGTGTTGAATATACCATGGACTGCTAGGAGAACAAAGAGTTTCATCCTAGAGAGGGTGAGCCCAGGTTGCTCCTAGGAGGCAAGGATTCTGAAGCTTTGTCTGACATACTTTGGTCATGTTGCAAGAGGGACCAGTCCTTGGAGAGGGATGCCATGCTTGGGAGAGTTGAAGGACAGTGCAAGAGAGGAAGACCCTCGATGAGATGGATTGATTGACTCAGTGACTGGGGTAATGAGTGTAGGAGTGTCAGAGACAATAAAATTGGCACAAGATTGAGCAGGGTTCAGAGCTGTTGTTGTGCAAAGGGTCACTATGATGGCATATAACAAACAACCAGTAGCATAATCTTGTTTACATGCTTGAAGTAGATTTTTCATTTCTTGAAGAGTTTTTTTTCTCAAACATTAACTTAGCCATATTCTTCCCCACTTTCACACAAAAAATAGTGAAGGATCATTAGGGAAACAAAGGGTAAGTCTTCACAAGGGGATCAAAGTCTGGATGGTGAAGTGAATGGCTGAAATAGCTTGGGCTGGGGAATATGGTAAACTACGGTTGATCTCAAGCTGATGGTTGTCGGTTAGAGAATATGGTAAACTACAGTTGATCTCCAGCTGATGGCTGTCATGTTGGTAATCAGGCCCAGTGTTGCTTGGTCTGAAGATGATTTTACTGAAATGTGAATATCTTACATACTTTTTAATTCCAAGTTCTATTTAAATGTATAAACATTTTCTTTAAATTTTCCTGGCTGTCAAACTAACAGTTAATATAATAAAAAAAATTTCTGAGGGCCAAAACTTCTAAGTTGCTCTGTGTGACCTCAGCTCTTCATAATTGCGAGTAAATAGTGTTTTTAGAAGAAATCCACCAAGGCATAGAGTTGGAGAGAAGTATCTTTATTACCAGGAGGCCTTGTAATATTTCTACCTTTGTTCGAGATACACAAAAGAAGTTGACAAACTATTGGAGCTGGAATATACAGATAGCCTTTAAATGATCACTCTTACGTGCAATCTGTTTAAATACCTATCTTTCAACATTTTAACAGTTGTTCCCTCCTGTTTCTAAGACAGGATGGATGAAACTCATGTGCAAAGCCTTTCCATTGACATCTACAGGCTCCAAGCGGGGACAGGAGTTACAAACAAGCCCTTGGTCATTACCTAACGTTACACCTTTACCTCTTGTCTAAGAAAGTATACGAAGCCCTGGTTGTGTAGTACATGTCAGGCTGCCAGCTCTGAGGTCAGTAGTTCAAATCCACCAGGTGCTCTTCAGGAGAACAATAGGCTGTTTTATGATGATTTACATAATCAAAGGTAACAGTGAATCGTAATCTATTTGATAGCAGTGAGTAAAGACTGCTGAAATAATTATTAGAGTCTAAATAAATGTGTGTGTTAAAAGCACAGAATGACCTTCAGTTGATCCAAATTATTTTTTTAAAAAGGACACCCATCACAAAGGCTGATATTTTACTTATTATTTATCATGAAGCACTTGTGAGACCTTTACAAACATCAGCACAACATGGTGAAGAACTGTTTCTTTAAAAAAAAAAATAAATATGAGGATGTTTTTGCTTAACTTCCCAGACATATTAACTCTCTGTGTCTGATCTTTTAATCCAACGCTTGGTTGACCATGTTGTCTCCTCCACTTCACTTGGTATATTCACTGTTAGAATACCTATTATAGGATCTAAGGAATGCCTCCAGACATAACTTGGAATGCTAAGATAGGACAAGACAAACAAAGACTGGTTTTCTTAAGCAACCAGTGAGCTAGAAGCCAACCATCCTCACTTTCCTTTGTACCAATCCACATTTGGGCTCTTATCTGGATGTTGTTAAACTAAGTCTTGCCCATCATTAACAATAGAGAAACAATAGAGGCTCGTATTATCATTCTTTGCTCCAGAGATTGATCCAGAGAGTGCAGAAGCTGAATACCAGCTCTTTCTCTGTTTGGAATGTCCACTTCTTTTCCACGGTACTGGGAACGGCACTGGATAAGAAATCAGACTCAAGGAAGAAGACAGAGAGACAACTGGCAATCAGCTCGGGACAGTGCATCTGGATTTAAAGGCAGACTATAACAAAATGGGAACAAGTGAAGTCTATCTTTAGCCCAGGTCACCATAGGGAACCAACCTAACCTATTTACAAGTGGTCTCAGGAGAGAGACCTTTAAATAGCAATCTTGTCGTCGTCCTTTTCATCATCTTCGATGATCACTTTGGGTTTCTCATCCCTGAGTAGTCTCACACCTGCAAAACAAAGCACACACCTACAATTAAATGCCTCTAATTAAAATATTAGAATGATCTTAGAGCATACATGCAGTTCTAGAAAAAAATGGCAACCCCAGAGCACCTGCAGAACTACAGGTGCCAAGTAGGAGGGAGAGCTCTGATTAGCCTTATTTAACTTGTGCTTCTCACCAAAGGCCGTGATTCTGATATACTAGCGGCTCCAGGAGACAAGGATGGGCAGTTTCCTCTGGCTGAGACTCATAGTCTCAGAAAGCAGATGGGTGGCAGCAGGGAGCTTGAGTTGAGTGGGAGTTGCTTGAGCTTTGTGCCTGGCTACACAAGGGCATGAAACCTGAAAGTCAAGTACACTCTTTTAGCATCTTTTCTGAGTTCAGCTCCTAAACTTGCAGGGATGGAAAGAGTATGGGATTTGGAGTTGAACAGTTTTGGGCGTCCAGTTCTGCTCAATCAATGAGAGTAGTGCCAGTTGATATCTTCATACTTGAAAATAAAGGCACTAGTATTTATCCAGAGGTCCTCAGGTGGTGTGATTCATTGACAGTTGTGCTGCTGACCCATTGGTAACTCCTCTCGGTTGGTTCAAAACCATTAGTGACGGAGAAGATGAACAGTCTCCTTCCATGAGATGTATAATCTCAGACAGTGTCTGGACTTAACAGTAATGAGTTTTGGAGACTATTTATTTTGAAGTGTGTTTGTACATTTTAATAAGATATATGAAATGCTTAGCACTGACCTGTACCTGTGAGCAACAAAAGTCAGTTCCAACTTTCCTTTCACAATATTCTGTACAATTGTCCTTTTGAAAAGAACTGATATGCCTCAAAAAGTCAAACTACAAAACGTCATTAATATCTAGGGAAAATGATTCAGTCATGTGGGCATGTCATCTCTGAATGTTGACATCAACTGATGATAAAGCTTACAGGGTTAGAGCAAGATAAGAAAATAAGAAAAGCTATTTTTTTCTTTCCATGTTGTTCTTTTACTTTGAAGCATTAAAATATCCTTTGTGTGTGTGTGTGTGTGTGTGTGTGTGTGTGTGTGTAAAATTTGATATATGGCAAATAGGTTGGTTTGGTTCTTTTTTTAAAAAAAATCCTTATTAAGCACAAATTGATTTTCAAGGAGCATCAGAAAATAAATAGAGTTAAGACATTTAGAAAACAGTAAATTAATGCTAATGGTGGAAGAAAATTCTAGAAAAGGAGGGTGAAAATGGATATACAACTTATATAACTTGAAGAATGTAATCAGCATTACTGAATGGTGCATGGTTATATGTCATGAATCATATAGGTCACGCATATCCGCCACAACCGAAAATGAAAAAGAAATTACTTCAAAATGGTACAATTACTGCTTTGAATCCATAGTATCTTGCTTCTGAATCTTCATTTGACTGTGAATTCACAAGTCTGAGCACAATTTAATTAGCCCAAATTGGGGCTCTCAATAGCTCTGTTCATAATCTGAAGTGTGACGTAAGGCCATTTTAATAAAAAGACAAAGCTATGATCTAAGACTCATCTTTTATGGTTTCAGTCTCCATCCCAGCCATATAACAAGTTTTGATCTCCGTGCCCCACTACCTGCTTCCCTCCACCACTCCTAATTATAGGCCTTTCCATTCATGAAGCATTTGATAAAGATCTAAACTTGAGGAAGGGATGCTGTGCACTGCAGGGGCCTTTCTATGACACTGGACTCCATTCAACAGCAGCAAATTAATGAAAATGATGTCCTGATCTTAATGACTATTCATTTGATTCAGTTCCTTGTTTGTTCATATGGGTTCTTTACCAATTAGCTGATATTTATTGGAGGAGGAAAAACAATTTCAAGAGGATGGTTGAAACTAAGGCTTTTGCATAAATCACAGAGGAAACACAGTAGGGAATATTACATTTTACAAGCTGCATAGAAGTTTGGGTTTTTATTTGGAAGTCGGGCTAAAAGGATAGGACAAAATAGTTATATTAATCTCACTAAGCCTAATCCTATTGTTTTTCATCTCTGCTTGTGTTAAACCAAAATTGGGTTAATTTAAAACAGACAAGAGCCTTTAAATTCTTGGATATTGGCCAACTTTCTGGTTGCTTGCATTTCTTGAAATGTAATCATATAAGAATTGAAGCAAAAAAAGTGCTGAGATTTCAGAAATGGTAAGTAAAAAAATGATTATACAAAGACATTAGACTGTGCGGATCTTAACAAATTATGGATAACACTGAGAAGAATGGGTATCCCGGAACACTTAATTGCACTTACAGGAAACCTGTGTGTAGACCAAGAAGCAATTGTCTGAACAGAAGATAACATGGCATATTTTAAAAGGAAGAGAGATGTGTTTCAGGATTGTATCCTTTCTCCATGTCTATCCAATCTGTATGCTGAGCTAATCATTCAACAGGCTAGGACCATATGACAAAGAATACACATGTGGATGGGAGGGAGACTCATCAATGATCTAAGGTTATGCAAATATCATTACTTTATTTCCAAAAAGTGAAGAAGACTTGAAACACTACTGTAGAATATCAAAGACTACAGCCTTCAATATGGTTTACATCTCAATATCAGGAAAACAAAACCCCCTCACCACTGGACCAACAGGCAGCATCATGATAGATGAAGAGAAGATTCGAGTTGTCAGTAATTTCCTTTTACTTAGATCCACAATCAACACCTATGTAGCAGCACTTAAGAAAGCAAAAATATGTGTTGCATTGGGGAGACCTGCTGTCAAGCATCTCTCTTAAGTGCTGAAGAACGATGAGGTCAACTTAAAGACTAAAGTGTGTCTGATTGAAGCCACAGTCTTTTCTATTACTTCCTATGTATTTGAAAGATGAACAATGAATTAAGATGACAGAAGGAAAATCAATGCCTTTGAACTGTTGTATCACAGACTGCTTAAAGAACAAATATTGCTATCTTGGAGCAAATGCAACCAGGGTGCTCCTTAGGGTCAAGAATGGTGGAACTTTGTCTCACATACATTGTGTGTGTTGTGAGGAGTGGCCAGTCCTTGGAAAAAGACAAGATACTGGAAAAGGTAGAGGATCAGAGAAAGAAGAAAACCTGCAACAAGAGGGATTGACACAAGTCTGTAAGAATGGGCTGGAACCTATCAAAGATGTAAGGATGGTACAAGATAGGACTAGGTTTAGATCTGTTGTTCAGAGGATTGTTATAAAACATAGTGGATTCGATGACATCTAAAAAATAACAACATTAATAACAATAACATTAGGTCTGGTGACTTAGTGGTTAAGAGGTTGTGCTACCAACCCTAAAGCAGGTGGTTCAAATCTATCTGCTGCTCCAGAGGAGAAATCTGGGAGCTCTTCTTCCATGTGATACATGTGGAAAATCTTCTGGGGTGTCAGACATGAATAGGTTCCACTTCAAAGGCAATGAGGTTCTTTTGTTTATCACTTCTGAATTCTTTTACTTGACACTTCATGCCATTAGTTTAGTGAGTTGAATTTGACGGAAGTTTTGGAAACAATGATCTAGTTTAAACTCTACTAATCCTCATGTTCTCCTGTGCAAAAACGTATATATAGACTTTTAGTCAGAAAGCTTCCCTCCTTGTTGAGCATTCAACTTTGAGCAGGTCACATAATATATCTGAGCCTCAGTTTATTTGTCTGTAAATTTAAAAAGATTATTTTAATTTCCCAATTTTTATTAATATCCTTAGGGTGACTTCTTGTTGTTGTTAGGTGCTATTGAGTCAAGTATGACTCATAGAAGCCCTACAAACGACACATCTGAACTCAGTCATATCCTATGCCATCTTCATCATCTCTGACACTTGAACCCATTGCTGGAGTCACTGTGTAAATGCATGAGAAGGGTCATCCTTTCTTTCATCAACCCTCTACCTTTCTAAGCATGCTGTCCAACTCCAAGTACTAGCCTTTTCTAGCAACATGCCCAGCGTATATGATATGAAGCTTTGCCATCCTTGCTTTCAAGGAGCAATCTGGCTGCACTTTTTCAAGAAAAATCTATTTGTTATTTTGGTAGCCCATGGGATATTCAGCACTCTTCTTCAACACCAGATCACAAAGACATCAAGTCTTCTTCTATCCTCCTTATTCATTATCCAGATCTCAGAGGCATAGAAAGTGATTGAAAAGACCATCGCCTGAAATTAGGAGCACCTTAGTCTTCAAACTAACATCACTGCTCCTCAGCATTTTGGAGAAATTCCTGACAGCTGATTTTCCTAAGTAGACCTGTTGTTGTTGTTATGTGCCTAGGCCACTATTATTTCATAAGCTTCAACAACTCCTTGAATTAACCTCCAGTAACAGATTTTGCTTTGCATGTGGAACTGTCGGATAATACATTTTTCTCTCCTACTGAACCATGTTATTCTCAAAGATATTTCTAGCATCTAGCACGAGACTTCTTCATTACACTGGTTCTCCATCATATGCTATAGCCTGAAATATGTCAGTGTCAATCAATTCTTTTTTACACAGTGACTGTATATTTTGATGTTTCATTCATCATTCACTGTTTTGAGTCAAATTTATCAGTACTGAAACTCCAGGCCTAATTTTTTTTAATTGCATGCTCTGAATTTTATTTAAAAATAAGAATAGGTACACATACAGAAAGAACACTTCTTGGGTAGTTGAGGATGGTGGGAAAAATGGAATCACAATCTAGATAGTGTTGCTGTTATTAGGTGTTGGTGGGTTGACTACAACTCACAGTGACCCTTTGAACAATGGATCTGAGCCTTGCCCTATCCTGTGCCGTCTTCATCAGCTCTGAGATAGTTGACTCTATTGTTAGAGTCACCATATTGATGCGTCTTGTTGCATTTTTAATGCTTATGGGTACAGATGCTCAGGCTTAAATTTTTAATTCAGTGCCTTCAGCTTGAGAAATGCTGAGCATATTCTTCCTTTTTTGTCTTATAAGTCCAAGTCTTTGCATGTTTAATTAAAATATTTTATTTTGTCTTCTTGAATTACCTTTTGAAATCTTTTATTCAGCTCTTCATCATTTCTTCTCTTTGTTTTAGCTTCTCTATGTCTAGCCCAAGTTTCAGTCATTTTTTTAGCATCTTTTTTTTTCTTTCTTTTTTCATTTTCTTTCAATGGTCTCCTGATTTAATAATGTTTAATACTCTTTATATCATTCCATTATTTTTGGTCTTTGGCCATTAGTGTTCAGCACTTCAAATCTGTTCTTGAAATTAAATGGCACATTGCATTGGGAAAATCTATGATGAGTGAGGAATCCAGGTTGAAGACTAAGGTGAACCAATCTCAAGCCAGGTATTTTCACTTACTCTGTAGTCATGTAAACATTCAACAATGAATAAGAAAAATACAAGAAGAATTGAGGTTTTTGAATCATGGTATTGGTAAAGAAGGTTGGATATACCATAGATGGTCAAAAGAACTAACGTGTCCATCTAGAAGAAGAGCAGCCAGAGTGCTCCTTAGAGCATTGCAAGGTGGTGAGACTCATGCATTTTGTTATGTCAGTAGGACAGGTCAATCCCTGAAAAATCACTTTTGGGAAGAGATCAGGGAAGCAGAAAAAAGGAAGACATTGAACAAGGTGGATTGACCTTGGGGACTTAGAATGACAATGGAGTTAAGAAGAGTAAGGCACCACTTGATGATGGCAAAGAATCAGACAGGATTTAGTTCTGATGTACAGAGAATCCTTTAGTCAGAGTCCACCCAATGGTACCTGACAGCAGCAACTGTTGTTGTTGGAGGACAAGTGCAGGACTTGGACTGTATAGGGATTCAGAAGATCTTAATTAAATCCTCTTTAATTAATCTGTGCAGATGTGGTTACCTTGACTATTAGTTGTAGATTGGTTTAAAATAAGTCATGAGATGACGTTGTTAAGGACCAATCAACCTTGCAGCAAACTGTTTTAGAACCTGATACCACTACCACTGCAGAGCACCTCTAACGCTGCTCACTCACATTTATACCCACTTTTTTTAATGTAACTCTAATCTGAACCAGGGAACCAGATAGCACTTATCCAAAAAACCAAATCAGAGGACAGACTCTATTAGTAGAAGGATAAGAAGTATCCTTTTCAAAGTCTATAGCTGCTATTTTCCTTTGTTCTAAGAGAATATTTTGAGTTTTGAGTTCCAAAGTTGTCTGACTTTCGTAGTTTTCCAGAATTTATTTCTTTTTTTCTCTCCTAGTCTCCTCATTCTTTGCTGCGCCTGGTTCCTTTAGGCACAGACCTACATTACATTTGTTAAGTAGGCCTTGGTTTCTCAGATCTGACCACTCACAACCAGTGCTTTTGACCAAGTGTTTACCAACTTGAGGGATCCTAGAAACGGGGCCAAACTGAGAGCAAAGTTTGGGCTGCCAAGGAAGCCCAAGATGACTCCACATGGACTGGTTGTTCTGGCAGTTGGAGCCTGTCAAACAAGCACATTAACCTAGGGGAATGAAGGTAGTTAGCAAGAGATTTAGTGGAGAGAGAGAATCCTTGTCCAGTTTTCATTTGCCAAGGGCTAATGAGAGGAGATATCTCCAGAGTGCATTTTTCTGCAAGTTCCTCTCAACACCCTTATTAGAACCAATGTGAGCCTCTCTAAACATCTGCCAAAGGCTCTATTCTTATCAGCTTAACTAGCTTTTTGATTACTGCCAAATCTTTAGAAACTACAAGGCTCTTCGAAAGCAAAGTACTTCTGCTAATATGCTACAAAAAGCTAAAATCATAGAACAATGGCTATAATTACACATAACTTACAACACACATTTGCTGATCGAAGGGATTTAGTAGTGTATATAAACCTATCCACACTATAGACTATAGGCAAACATTTTTCACTCTGAAGGGAGGCCATTCTAAAATGCAGATAATAGAAGCCATTGCTATTGCTAGTTGTCATCTGGTTGCTTTTGACAGTGGCTTTAAGTGCATCAGTATAAAAGTGTATTTTGTAGAGTTTTCAAGGTTATACCAAGGCCTGATTTCCAAAGCCCTTTGAAAAGGCTTAAACCACCAAGTTTCCCCTAAATAGCTGAGTGCTTAAAAGTTTGTGCCCCTTGGGGTTCCATATTGGGAGTAGGCACCATCCACTACCAGGTGGACAGAACTCAACACCTTAGGGAGTTCCCTGAGTCAGCAAGTGTACAGAAGGAGGTAAAAAAAGAATATTTATTAACTTTAAAAGGATTTGGCTTTCTCAGAAAATGTAAGATTCAACAGAGAATGGAGAACAACATGCCCATAACTGTGATTAGGGTTGTTTTATATGTTGTTGTTGTTGTTATGTGCCGTCGAGTCACTTGCGACTCATAGCGACCCCATGTACAACAGCCCTAAACTCTGCTCTGTCCTGTGCCAATCGCACTGTCTCTGACACTCCCATCCCGATTATCCCAGTCACTGAATC
>NW_006399809.1:17112785-17136118 GCF_000299155.1 Elephantulus edwardii
GATACAGTGACTCAGTATATTCCTTCCATCTTCTTTTAATACTTCCTGGATCATACCCATTATTAATGTGGAGTTCAGAGTAGAAAAAGAATCATTTTGGAGTTGCAAGGGTTTGTAAACAAAGTATATAAACTGAGTGATTCTTAAAATGTACTATGGACTTGGACAGAAGCAAGACTGGAAGGAATGTGAGAGAGGTTGAAAAATGAGTGTAAGAAAGGGTGTGTAGAATCAGTGAGGAAAGTGACTGGGGCAGACCCACCAGTTAGTCCTTTGCCCATTTCTCCAGAGAACTGCTTTTTCATGCTTCATACCACTTTCATTTCCTAAATTTTATTTATATTGCTATTAAGAACATACGCAGCAAAATATACAGGAATTTGATAGTTTCTCTGTGTACAATTTAGTGACATTGCTGATATTCATTGAGCTGTGCAACCATTCTCTCTCTTTGTACTGAGTTGTTGTTCCCTGAGGAAAGGATATTTGAAGGGTTCTTCCCTAAACATCTAGAGAAGCAATATGTTTCTCTTTTTCTACCTAATTTTAATTTACAGCATTTATTTTTAGAAAATACCCTGTTACTTATTTCCTTCTGTTGATTGCCTTTCTCTCATTACTAGCACCCAGAAGAGTGCCTGAGGTATAAGCAGATAGTCAATCAATGTTTGTTATGAGAAGACAGACTGAAAATGACACTTCTTATGCCATAAACTTCTTGTGTTGGGCACATTTGTATTATCTCAGAAATTTGCTTGTTGTCAAAGTCCAGAAAAAATGGATTCTAGAAATCTGTCTGCGTGTGTGTGTATGCATGAAAGGGAAACAGGACACAGCTAGACACACACACACACAGACACAGACACACACACAGAGAGCACACAGACACACACACATATAGCCTGACACACAGAGACACTGACCAGGAGTCTTAACAGTCATATACTTGCCATTTTTCCCAAATATACAGGAAAGTATAGACAGAAGGATGAGCAGAGGAGAAAGGCTATGAGGACAGAAAGGATAGACTGAGGTAAGTCAAGAAGAGTAGAGAACACAAATCCCATGAACTGGGATAAGACCCTTTAACATGGCTAGGATACCAGACTTGTCTACTTTTCCCATCGTCTATTCTTTGCTGAGTCTTGCAATTTTTTCTGTGTTAGCAAAATAAAAAGGAAAAGTATGGTCTTTTTTTTAAAAAAAAAAATATATATATATATATAATTTTATCTGCTCCCCAACGTGCTCTTTCTAGATCCCTGTAATGCTGGAAATCTAACCCACAGCACAGTGCAAATGAAAAACTGACTGAACACCAGGCAGAAAAATTTGAGAACAATGTTTAGGCTTCTTTACTACGTATCCAGTCATTGAACAAACCCACCATGCAGTGATTCACTGATTCCTATCCATACTAGAATTTAAGAAATTGAAAGTGACTGAGTAAGTTAATGAAATTCTCTCTGTTTCTTTATTGGTAAAATCTCCACTGCAATCAAGTTGATTCCAACTGATAGCTATCCCCACCATGTTTCTGAGACTGTAAATCTTTATAAGAAGATTCTACCTCAGAGTATCTAATAGATTCGAACCACTGACCTGGTTAGCAGCTCCACTTTACTGGAAAAGGGGATGGGAGTGTTAACAGCCATTCTCTTGTGTTAGGTAGTTGATTTTTTTTTTAATTGTGAGACTTGCATGGCTTAGTATCCAATAGTTAGAGACTCTCAACAAAGTGCTACATTCAAACCTTTTTAATACCAGAAGTGTGGTCACGGCTTGGTTCATTCTCCACTCTACTGCTTTCCAATTCTTCATACAGAGACCCCTGGTGGTATAAAGCTCTGAGCTGCTAAATGAAAGGTCAATGATTCAAATCCAACAGCCACTCTTCAGCAGAAGGATGACTTTCTCCTCCCATAAATATTGACAACTTAGGAAACCTGAAGATAAGTCAGAATAGACTCAGTGGTCATAGGGTGTGTGTGTGTGTGTGTGTGTGTGTGTGTGTTCTATGTGCTCTAGCAGTGTTCTCTGACGGAGTTGCCCTGCTAAGCCAAGGGCCACACCTCCATGGGAAAAAAAGATGCACAATCTCCTCTCACATGATTTACACCCTATCTAACCCAAAGACACGTCTGTTATGAGACAATTTTGACTCAATGGCAAAAATTTTTTTAACTGAGTGTATTGTTGTTGTTGTATACTGTCTAGTTGGAACTGACCCATAGCTGATCCAACCAGCGAATTTTCAGAGGCAGTTAATTGCACGGGAAGAGATTGCCCAGCCTTCTGTGGAGCAGTTGGTGGCCTCGAACTGTGTGCCTTTTGCAGCACAGCTTCTATATATGTCCATGTTCTCTCTCTCTCTCTCTCTCTCTCTTTCATAATAAATGCATATATCTTATTCTCCCATCCAGGACAAGCACTACACCCCACACACTGGTGTCCTTACAACCTGGCTTTGTTCACTTAGTTCAGTAACATTATCAACTATATATTTTCAACATATATTCAGATATTGTTGTTGTTGTTATGGGCTGTCGAGTCACCTGCGACTCATAGCGACCCTATGTACAGCAGCTCTAAACCCTACTCTATCCCTTGCCAATCTTATATATATTCAGATAGTACCAATATTTCTCTCTCTCTTCTCCTTAATTACTCTCGATTATTTGGGAGAATAAGCTATCAACCACAGGATGGTGGATTAGGCTTGAAGGGTGGAGTTTACTCTTCTCAGGGACCCACTGACATTTCAGCCTCATGAGCTCAGTGAATTTGAGCAGTTCCACTGAAGCATGAGTAAGCTCACCCTCCCCTCCCTGTGTCATGTCCAGGCCAGCCCCTGGGGGAGCTGCCAGTGACAAGAAACCAGAAAAGCAGCAGCAAATGTGGCTCCTCCCTAGAGCCAGTTAGAGGGACACAGCTTGCTGGGCCAGGACAAAGGTCATTCCCGAGGTACATCCAGATGGTTGGGCTCTCCACCTGTTCTCATCGCCCCCTGCAAATGCCCTGCACCAGCTCTTTTACCTGCTGCAAAGGGGGGCACATGAAAGGCAGGTGTGTCTTTTCTCCTTGGCTTTTTCTGTTCCAGGTCAGTGTTATGAAGAGCCGGGCTCATTTTGTTCTTTGGTTGTCTCTCTTGGACATCGTATCTTCTAATTAAATGCTCTGAAAACACACCTGCATGATTAGGGGAACAGAGGGTAGAGACCAGGTCAGCAACATGATTCCTAACACGTGAACAAGGGGCATATACAAGAAGCTAGAGAAGTGTTATCGGGGAAGAAGTCCATATAATAGAGCTTTCCAGATTTAATAAGGTAGTTTGTTGGGTTTTTTTTTTAACATAAAGAGAATTGCATGTATTGAGCCCACACTGTAGAATATGCCCTTTGCAAAAGGTTTTTTACACACATTGCTTCATTTCCATTTTACCAAGCTCTGAGGAATTTAATATTGCTACTACCATCTCATACTGGAGAGAAATGAGACTGCATGAGGTTAGGAAGTGTGCCCAACATAATACAGCTCACAGCTTTAAAGACAGGAATTGGACCCAGGTTTGCCTTTCTTCAGAGTCTTTTATCTTCAGTAAGACCAGACCATTTGAGGTCCTGCCATCTGTGTGTTCTCTGCCTCTACCCTGATGTCCTGGTTGGCCCCACCTTCACTCAGGAGTCCTCCTGCCTCTGTTCTGCACATGAAGCTTTTACCCCAACTTAAGAAATCAATTTAGAAAAAGCTTCTCTACAAAATTTTGCAAAGTTTACTGTTCAGATCAAACTAAACTTCAACTCACTTCCATGGACTCAGAACTGACTCATTGTGACCCTCCATCATGATAACCCTCCAGTAGGTTTTCAACACTGTAAATTGCGTTGAGCAAAGCCTGCTCATCTTTTCCTCAAGGGAACACCGGTGGATTTGAGCCATCAAAGATGAGCAACCTTTAGATTAGGAGAGCGTCTTGCTACAGACTATGTCCTCAGAGTTCCATCCTGATTCAATAGAACTCCTTTAAAGCCTTACTTCAGGGTTTCCAGAATGGTTTTTTTTTTTTTGTTTTTTTTTCTTTAAATTGTGTTTCAGGTATTTATGTGCTTCTGTTTTTGTTTGTTTGTTTGTTTGTTTTTTTTAAGAGGTGCCTGAGAGCCCTGGGATGTAGTGTATTAGACTGTGATTCCTATCCACCAGTTATTCTGTGGGTAGAAGGTAGACCAGCCTCCTGCCATAAAGATTTACAGCTTCACAAAGCCAATGCAGAGTCATCATACATTTTAATTGACTTGATTACAATAGATTTGAGTTGGGTTGGGTTGGGTTGGGTAGTATAGATGGTTAATGTGCTTAATTGTTAACCAAAGCGGAGGGCTGTGTGCCCATCCAGGTGCATCTTGGAAGAAATGCCTGGAAATTAACTTCCTAAAGATCAGTCCTTAAACATCAAAAGGAGCACAGTTCTACTCTCACCTCATGGACATTGCCAGAATTGGAGTTAAGTCGACTTAATCACAACTGGTTTTTTGTTTGTTCGCTTGCTTCCTAGAGAATTGAAAGCTGTCATAGGAAGGTATGTAATTAATCTATCTTTTAAAAATGTTATACTGGTTCATTTACAAAGTTTGAATACCTTGTTTTTCCACAAAAGATCCTTCCCATTGTGGCCTAGTTTTAAGAAGTTGTGCTGCAATTCCAAACGCATGTGGTTCAAATCCATTAGTTATTCTATGGGAAAAAGATGGGCAATCTCTTTCTATGTGATTTACTGCCTCTGAAAACCCTAGAGGATCAACTTAGAGTTGGTTTCAACTCAATGGCAAACAACAACAATAACAACAGGGAGCTTTGGTGACAAAGTCCATAGCTGCCCTGAAGGCCACACTCCTTGGGTGATTGGAATCCAAGAGCGTCTCTGTAGGAGAAAGATGGACAATCTTTCTCTCTTTAGCATTTATTTACAGCTTCTGAAATCCTTTAGAGGATTGCTCTGAGTTTGGATCAACTTGACAGCAGTGAGTGAGGATGTAGAAGAGAGAGCTTTAAATAAAACATCAGGAAGGAAGACAGAGAAGAAAATAAAGCAGAGTCAAACTTGGGCACTAAAGATTGTTACATCTCAGGTTAATAGAGATATATTCTTTTTTCACTATATTGTTTTCCTTTCTTCTGGGTCCATAAAGAGCTTACCTTTCAGGCACTGGGAATCTTGTCATGTGTCACCTCAGAATTGGCCAAGATAACCTCTTGATTCTAGTCTACCTCATACCTGCTGGATATTGATACTCAGGGTCCTGTTGAAACCCATTCACTAATGATGCAAAGACCTCCATCAGCCTGGGTTCTTGAGGGAGTTTCGAGCAGTGTCTGTCTCTCCTTGCCCCGTCTGTCACTATTGGTGAGTGAAACATGTCTTCCTGTGTTAAGCCACCAAAATTTTAGAATGTCTCTGTTATAGCAGCTGTATGCAACTAATACCAAGTTTTAAGTGCCCAGTTATTAAACAAATAACAAAATATTTGAGAGAGAAACTGTGACCAATGCACTCTTGCATCATTGATTTGTTTGTTTTTGTGGGTTTTCCTTCACTTTTGTAGATGTGCAAACTGACCTGAAAGTCCATTACCTGGTATGAAAGGAGGAATATGCAGGGCAGGTGTATCTTTTCTTTTCGGCTTTTTTTGATCAGACTCAACATTCAGATTTGTCTGGACAGTTTTCCCCTTCCTTGGCTTCTTTTTGAGATCACAGTCTTTAATGAACTGGTCTGAAAGATCATCTGTTTTTGACAGAATAAAAAAAAAAAGTCAATATGAATATTAATCAAATCACAAATCACTTGATTTCTAAATTTACCTGATGATAGAGGTCAGTTATTGACTTCTACTTAGAAATTATACTGGATTTCAAAACACAAACTCATTTACTATTGAATCAATTCTAATTCATAATGACCCTTTTGTTGTTGGTGGTGGTCTTAAGTGCTGTCTAATCAATTGCAACTCAGAGCAATCTTATTAATAGATCTGAAACTTATCCTACCTCGTTCTCAATGTCTTCAGTTCACTGTTATAGTCATTGAGTAAATACATCTTATTAAGGGTCTTCCTCTCTTTCTTTGATCCTCTACTTTTCCTGGTGATGTCTTTTTCCAAGTACCAGCCCCTCCTAATAACATACCCAAAATGTGAGACCAAGTTTCATCTCCCTTGCCTCTGCACTTCCTCCAACTCAGACTTGTTTGTTCTTTTGGCAGTCTGTAAGATACTCAAGACTCTTCTCCAACACCATAGTTCAAAGGCAGTGATTCCTTTGTAATCTTTATTCATTGTCCAACTTTCAACTTCAGTTTGAACTTGCAGATAAGTAATTGATGGTCTGTTGCACAGTAAGCCCCTGGTTTTACCGATCCACAGCTGACTCTCAAGCGGGTTTTCAGAGGCAGTTAACCAATCCTTCTCCCATGGAGCAGCTGGTGAACAAGCTGCATGAATAAGCCTTTCTTGAATGAATATGGATAATAGGATAATAATATTCACTCAACATTGTACTTTAGGATATATCTTGAAGTGTTCTTTTTGACTATGAATGCAACACCTTTCTTCTTCAATTTGTCATTCTTGGCATTCTAGATCATGTGATAATTAGATTCAAAGTGGTCAATACCAGTCCATCTCATCTCATTAATGCTTAGGAGTTGATCTTTTTATGTTCCATAACATTTTAACAACTTGCAATTTTACTAGCTTCATACATGATGTAATCCATGTTCCAATTATTAATGAATATTTATTATTATATCTCTCTTTTATTTTTTTTTTAGTGTCTTCCAATCTAGTGCAATTTTCAGTCTCTTATCCATTTCTGTTTTTTTTCTTTCTCATCTGTCTTTATAGTGACCTTTTGTTCTTTTCGTTGATGTTATACCACAATTCATCTGGTCTTTGATCATTGATGTTCAATGCTTCAAACCTATTCTTAAGATGCATTTGAAATTCAGGTGGAGTAGACTCAAGATCATATTTTAGTTTTAATGGACTTGTTTTCACTTTATTTGGCCTCAATTTGAAATCGCACTTAAGTAATTGAAGGTCTGTTCCACAGATGCATTCATGATAATTGGTGACTGGAATGCAAAAGTTGGAAAAAATGAAGATGGAATGGTAGTTGGAAAGTATAGACTTGGTGACAGAAATGAGATTGGAAACAGAATGATTGAATTTTGTATGTTCAATGGTTTATTCATTGCAAATATCTTCTTTAAAAACACAAACGGTTACTTTACAGAAAAAAAAAGAATCAGGTTAAAAATCAGGTTATCAGATTGACAACATCTGTGGAAGGAATTGTTGGAGAAACTCACTATTAGTCATCAGAACTAGGCCAAGACAGACTGTGACTAATGCAATGAAAAACTAGAATTATGCTAACTCAGATGGTTTGAGTAATTAAGGAAAAGAAATTGAAATATAGTTAGGCAGTTTGAGTTTCAGTTAAATTTTTTATGTGAAAATAGGGTCTTTGTGTAAAATACTCCATCTTAATTTCCTTTATTTAAGGATCTTTCCCTTTGGAGACCCCAGAATCACTACATAAACTTTTGATTGCCTTGCTCTTGGGAGTTTCACTAAAGTTCTTTGCGAATTTTTTATTCACCTTTATTACTTCATTATGGCCAGTCAAGTCTTCTTCGTATTTCTGCTTCTTCTTATTTCTTATTCTTATTTTCTGAATATCTATTGAGGTGGGGTTATTCTTTTCCTCCAGAAGTGTCTTAAAAAGATGATAAAATTATTATTTCTTTACATGTTTTCTTTGCCTTTTGTAATGATATATCTTCCTTTATGTCTCGTTTTTAAAAATGTTAGATATTCTCAAGTCCACTATGACTCATAGCAACCCTAAGAGCAAATATCTGAATCCTGTTCCTGTACCCATCTTCCTCCTCTCTGACATACTTAAGCCCATTAATAAGGTCACTGTGTCAATCTGGTTCATTCAACGTCTTCCTTTCTTTCTCTCATTCTCTACCTTTCCCAGAATGATGTCTTTTCACCCATGGACTGTCTCCTGCTAACAACACATCTTATGTGAGATGAAGTTTTGCCATCCTTTCCTCTAAAAAGAACCCTGGTCATATTTTCTCCAAGATGTATTTGCTTGTTCTCTTGGCAATCTCCTTAGCAGAAATAAATAAATGCTAGTGGAATATGAACTGATGAATAACATCGTGATACATGGAGAAAATACTGAAACCGTCAATGATTTCATCTTACTTGGATCCACAAGCGATATAGTACTCAGAAGACCATGAGACCTGTTGCACTGGGAGAGTCTGCAGTCAGGCAGGGACTTCTCCAAATTACTGAGAAGCAATGATGTCAGTTTGAAGACTAGCATGTGCCTGATTCAGAACATGGTCTATTCAGTCACTTGCTGTGTGTTTGAGAGCTTGACAATGAATAAGGATGACAGAAGAAAAAATTGATGCTTTTGAGGCTATGTTGTCAGAGGAGTGCACTTAATATCCCATGGACTGTCAAAAGAACAAACAGATATGTCTTAGAGAAGGTGAAGCCAGAGTACTCCTTAGAGGCAAGGATGGTGAAGCTTTGTCTCATATACTTTGGGCTAATTGCTAGGAGAGGCTATTCCTTTGGGAAGGACATTAGGGTGGAAGGACATTAGGACATTAGGAAGGAGAGGAAAACCCTCAACCAGGTGAATTGACACAGTGACTGTAGCATGATGGCACCAAACAACAAGTTTTTATAGGATTTTAATTTAATTTTATAGGTTTATAGTTGCATAGGTTTTTATTTAATTAATTAATTGCAATTGCGTGAGCATTTGGTGAGACTTTTACCACGTGGCATTGGCTTACACGGTACCAAGTTTATACACACACACACACACACACACACACACACACACACACACACACACGGGGAGGGGGTGTGGTCTACACAGGGCATCATCACCAGTGCATTAGGTGATTTCACATACACGTCATACATGCTCCAGCAAGTGGGATTAATCAGCATCTTCCCACATTTGTCACTGCTTGTGCTTTAACAGTTGTTAAACATTTTAAATATGATCCTGGAACACATTTCTCATTTAGATCTCACAATAAACTCACATGGAAAATAGACTATTATCCTTAATTTTCAGATGAAAAATGAAACCTCGAGAAGGCCAGATACCTCAAGAAGCCTATACCTAAGGATAAAGCCGTAACAGGAAGAAGGAATGGGGTAGAGGGATTAGTGGAAATGAGACCTATAGAGAGGAAGTGGCACAAGCGTAATCACTTTGTGAGTATTATAATTAATGTGGTAGAACAAAATATATATGAATGATTAAATAAAAAACCCTCAACATGCTTTGTAGACCCTCACTCAAATCACAATATAAAAAAAAAGAGGCCAGATATGAGGCTGAATGTTTCACTGTAGACAATTGATTTCATAAAACCCAGGCTCTAGGGATCGTATATCTAACACTTGGCTGAAAAAATAGTTGCAGGATTTTGGTGCTGCATAGTACAGTTGACCCCACCATATATTTCATAGGTCACCCATATATTTCATAGGTCACAGATATTTGCTAGATGAATGAATGATGCTTAGAAGGGTGCTTCCCAGCAATGAGGTGCCTAGAGTTACAGACTTAATAAAGGTCCACACAGGTTACTGTTTATTCTGAAAATCCTACTCAGAGAGCAAGATTTTTGTCTCAATTTTGACTTTTACTTGAATTGCACTTTCCACTCTTTTTTGAGAAATCCTGGAACATAAAATATCTTGATGGCAAATGGGGAGTGGGGAGGGGGGAGAAGTCATAACCAGACAAGGCATAAACAAAGGCTATGAATATGCAAAAGGCCTATCCATCAAAAGTCTGAGTGTCTCATTTTTAGAAATGGGTAGAGGCAGAAATGTTTCTGGTATTTTCATTACAAAGGTTATGCAAAAAGTCAGTTCTGGAAAGGAAACAGATTGACAATAAAGCGGAAAAAGGCTATTTAAAATTCTGTCTTGATAGGCAAAGAGAGATATTTGAAATATTTTATTGGCAGTGCACATAGGGTGTCAGTGTGGCGCGAAATCCTGGAAACCAGCTCTACTGCCACATTCTGTTTATTGCCTCAGAAATGCTCTGCCTGGGATGCAGTCAGACCCCAAAAAAGAGGACAATGCCTCTTCTCGATCTTTTTAACTCTAATCAACTTCTCTCCAGTGCTTCAGCTAATATTTACATGGCAGACCCCACAGACTCATGGCTGTTTGCCTGTCCATCTGGTGCTGGCTGGCAGCAGAAGGTGTAGCCTATCAGGTTTCAGAGGGTCTCCCTCTGACCTGTCTGCAAACCCAATGGCCAAGATGCTCCCTTTCTGACACCTACCACTGACATTCACACTGAAACATTTACCTAAATGGCTGCATTTGTCCAGTCTGTCTTCTGAGAGCTCCAGGGGCTGCATTTGCTCCGTAGACATCATCAAAAGAGGATGTGTGTGGAATCCTCCTTCAGCTCTATCAAAGTATAAAGAGTCCATTAGGAAGCCATTCATTTACTAAGTACATATTCTTATTGAGTTTTTGTTTTTCAAGTCAGTTGCTGATACTTAGCTATTCCGAACCCCTGTGGGTTTCCATGGCCACAGTCCTTTTTATCTTTTTTTATTCCCCCCCCCCCCCAGTATATCTTTCTTCCACAGAAATGGTAGATTAAACTGCCTATTGTTTTTTTGGCTAGCAGTTAAGAGCTTCAATCACTGTGTCACCAGATCTCTTACTTCATGGTTGGAAGTACTAACATTGCAATTTCAGACAAACTAGACTCTCTCTTAGCAGCTCCCCACAGATTATTCTTCTTTTGGTCATAGGTGTTTATCAAATGTTGAATATTTTCTTTCTGTCTAAGGGCAGTTTCAGAGTTTTAGAATGAACACTTACTAAATCTGAATTACAGTGAGTTAATTGAGTTACAGAATATTTATATTAGACCTTGGCTGAATTCATCTCTCCTGAGTTCTGCAAAGTGAGCTATGTCTGTTTCACAGATGAAAATACTGAGGTTTAGAAAGTAAAATTAATTAATTCTGTTAAATAGCCAACCTCGGATTCAAATCTGTTCTCTCGATTCCCATTAGATACTCAAGCCCTTAAAAAAACAAAAAAAATATATATTTTAGTTCAAATTGAATGAAGCTTCTGGTAGTCAGTCTCCTATTACCATGAAATAATGAGGCTACCTCCTTTCCAGTGAGTTCTGGTGGCCTAGTGGATTGCTCTGCAATCCCAAAGGTATATGGTTCAAATCTACCAACTATTTGCCAGGAGAAGGATGGGCAATCTCCTTCCATGCAATTAACTGCCTCGAAAACCTTCTGGGAGGTCAGCTATGGGTCGGGTCTGACTAAATGGCATACAACAACAACAACAACAACAACAACAATAAGAACAACAGTAACTTCCTATCCAGTTTACAGTGGTGACTGAGATGTGGTAGCAGGAAATCTAGCTCTAGAGCGGAGCTTCATTAATTTCTCCCTAGAGATTCCTAATCTAAAGCATCATTCCTAGATGACACATCCTCTGAACTTTTCAAAGCTATTAGTTGTTACACTTGTCCGGGAATGAAAATCCGGAATGGACATATGTCAGACCTGAATTAGAAATGTAGTTGACTGGAGTTTACAGGAAATTTTAAATTCTGCTTCTTGAGTTTCTTTCAGATAATTTCTTATTCATGCCCTACCATGGCAAGGATTGTTGAAGAGGAATGAATATGATTAGAATGATACAACTAATCCTCTTCTCTTGAGGTTTCTGGTTCCTTGGCACACAGAAAGCACATGGACTAGCAGTACTAACACTTCAAGCTCATAGGATTAGGATTAGTCCAACTCACTTGTCTTCTGGGGAATACGCCAGTTCTTAAAAAAGGCTGGAGGGCCTCTCTCACTACAAGCTGACATCACTGCACAGCAGATGGAGCTGCTAACTGATCACTTGGGTGTGGCTTTTAGTGTCACTTTGAGCAGACTGGGTTGTTCTGAGTGACGTTAGCAGAAATCAATTCAGACCATTGTTTTTTAGTTTATGTACTGAGAGCTACTGCCAATTGTCTAGCACCAGAAGGCAATATCCTGCTGACTTGGGCTGGGCTGGCCCCCACCAGTTTGATGGGAGGAAAAGAATGAAGGTATCACTAAGTAGGTGGGGCGTGCTGAGGTCTGAAGGCACAGTCACAGCCTGGCCTCAAGCGCTGACTTTACCAATCATTGCTGCTTTCTAAACAAGACAAAACAAGGTAATGGGCCCAGCTTAATTATTAACAATTACTCCATGGAAGATCTGGTTAAAAATCTTCATTCTCCAAAAGTTGTTGAAGTTCAAAGGTCATTGGCTTAGCAGTACATGGTTTGAATCCTCCAGGGAAGAAATATGGGCAATCTCTTCCCATGTGATTCAGTGCTTCTGAAAACCCACTGCAGGTTCAGCTACAATTTCACGATACACAGCAATAAAAACAACTGTTAGACAATTAGGGTCAAAATCAACACTTGAACTATCTATGTCCTACTTGGGATTTGTATCCCAATTAACTCCAAAAGTAATTGGGATTATTTGTACCTGGACCTATAGAGTCCAAGTGGAGTTCTGAGTGGCACTAAGAGTCAAGCATTCAGCTCCTAGCCGAAAGGTTATTGGTTTGGGTTAACCTAGAGGCATCCGAAGGCTCCCAACCTTGAAAATCCCATGGATTAGTTTCTCCCTGGCATCATGAGTGAGTTTGGATCCACATAGAGGCAACTGTCAACAACAACATGAATCCGTTGCTCAATATCTAATTTGAACTTAGACTTTCAAGTCAAATAGACTTAGGTTAAATAGTGCGTCCTTTACCAACAAGTCATATCAGTTTAATGAAATTCCTATGCAATTAACTGCCTCTGAAAACCCACTACTTGTGACTCTATGGTTGCACTGCTACAACAATGTAGCAGTGAGTGTACTGAAAGTCAAGGGCAAGGTGATGATTCTTATCCTCTTTCTTCCAAGCAATTACTGTTCTGCCAACATTTGAAAAGGCTAGATTCTTTGTAAGGACCTTTGATTATACAGCAGTTATATGCTTGACTGCTAACCAAAGGGTCAGTGGTTCAAACTTATCAACTGTACTGTGGGAGAAAGATCTGACAAATTGTTTCCATAAAGTTTAAAGAACCCTGTTAGGAAGTTCTGCTCTGTTCTAAAGGGACAGTTTATGTCAGAATCAAGTCTAGCAATGTGTTTGGTTCTTTTTTTGCAGGGTAGTATCCTTGAGCTGTGTCCATAGGCTGACACACAGGGACACACATCTCTCTCTGGTCTCTTTTCTTACCTTAATTTTCTGTGACATAGAAATAATAATACCTGCTTCCTGTAGTTACTGTGAAGATGAAGTAGGTAGCTCTTTGCATAAAATTTATAGGCATTGAGTAAATGGCAGGTATTATTATATATCATTATACACCACCAAGTTTCTTGGGTGGTACAAATTGTTTTTGCTTCAATACTAACATTAAGGTTGTCCATTCAAGTCCACCCAATGGCATTACAGGAGGAAGACCTTGTGATCTGCTTCAATATGATTTCAGCCAAGAAAACTTTATAGATCAATTCTCCTTTGTAGCATATGTTGTTCCCACGACTGGTACAAACTTGATGGCAACAGTTTCTATACCATATTATACTGGTGATCCTTGGTTGCAGAATGGAAAAGTTCTAAAAAGGATTGAATATTCTAGTTGTCAAGTGAGAACCAGCCACCATCAGATCAAAAACAACATTGTTGCACTTGAGAGGAGGGAGCAGGCCCTTGACATGTGAAGTGTGCAGGGATCAGGTTGCACAGCTCAGCCTAAGACAAGTCTCTGATGAGGGGACACACAGCTCTGCTACTAGACAGCATGGACTGCCTGTGGGCAACCACACTGTTTTCAATCAGTGGAATAACAGAATGATGACAGAGAATCATTGTGCCTGTTACTTGCTAGGGGGCTAAGGGACGATGCCCTGATTTTGCATTTTACACAAGTACACAGGCTGGGCAGGACTGTGATTTGTCCATAGGGATTAGAAAGGACTTCCATTATAGATGGCGTCATACAGGCTTCTTGGCAGAAAACCTTCTCACAAAGAAAAGACCAAGCACATGGAGGGGAGTGAGATTTGGCATTTAGAATGGCTTTCTTCATAATTGTCATTTGCCTACTGAATATTTGTATAAGATTACTTCGCGTCTCATGCCCACTCTTCACTTCTACCCTCAAATGAGAAGGGGCGCTCATTTATCAAGTAAGACATGGATGATGGATCTAATCCTGGAACTAAGAAATGGTTGTTTTTCCATCCCAGTTCTGTCACACACTCACTCTCTCTTTTAATTCACTTTCCACTCAAAACTGGTGCCACTGTTGCACCAGCAAAGGGTTGCTGCTTTTGTTAACCTGCCCAAGGAATGTTATGTTCTTCTGTCAGCAACAACAAAAAACCGGTCCCCATTGTGTTTCTACTCCTTCTATGCTTATCATATGTGCGAGAGAGCAGAACTGTGTTCCACTGGTTCAATAGCTGATATGTCTGAAGCAGATTGCCAGGCCTTTCTTTGGAGGTATTCAGACCTCCAACCTTTTGGCTATCAGTCAAGTGTATTAACCATTTGCACCACCTGAGAAGTCCGCATCATCTGTTTCCTGTAATCCAGGACATTCTGAGGTATCAGTTCCTTTTTTCACATCTAAATACCTAATGCCTTGGCTGTTTAAATTTCCATCAGAAATGAGGCCCTGAGGTGGTTTGCTTGCCTACACTTTACATTTGAAGGTGCTTAACAAGTTGTCCTCAGTACTGAGACCTGAGACTTTTTCAGTGTGGCCTCTACATCAATACTCACAGTGTGTGTGACTTGGGCTGTTACCGTGTTTGTTAATATAAGTCCACCCACCCTCACCTGAGAAGCCTGGCACCAGATGTGCTGTGGAAAGCACAGCATTTTAATTATTTGACACCACTAGACAGACTAGGAAAGTCTTGGGAAAGTCTGGCAATCAGCCTCATTAATGTTTTAACAGAAAAGTGAATAGCCACAGTAAATGGTACAACTAATGGCTCGGAAACACTCATACCTTTACAGGTATGGTTTTGCTACTGTCTAAGTATATGCTGGACATTTAAAAAGAAACTCAATTAATGAATCTCAGGTTTTTTAATGGAAGATAAAGAATGATAATAGTGACCTTATTCTTTCTCTAATTGAGAGAATATGTACAGTTCTTTATAACATGCACAAAAAACCAAATCACATGATTTTGAAGGGCTCAAGAATGGGTAGATCATTAATACTAATCTCTTAAGACTTCCTCATATTAATACTTAACTTTCTTTTCACAAGGAACAGAACCTTTTAATTCATGTGCCACTGAGGTAGACTGTAGATTGATGTCATGATACACAGGAATTTTTAATGAGAAAGGTCAACTTCTCTTTGGAGAACAGAAACTGGAAGTGCCAGGGAACTGAATGTCAAGAAGGAACCCTATCAAGTTGCAGGGGTGGTGATACACCAGAAAAGCTTATGGAAACTGAAGACCTGGGGATCAAACACTTGAATACTAGCCAAAACCAATCAGAGGAACCTGAGGGGCCTGCTGATTGGAGGGACCACAACCTTGAAAACCCAAAAGAACACAATTCTACTCGCACATGTGGGGTCCCCTTGAGTTCTGATCCACTCTATGACAATTTTCAATAAGCTTCCGTGAGCTCAGAGCTGCTCTGTAAATTAGGAGGCCAGGAGTGCCACCTCTGAAGAAAGACTAATCTAAAGAAAGACTACTCTGTCCAACTTGAGACTGGAAATTTGTCTAGGCCCTTTGCCCTTACTCTGAAACTGTGAGTGGAATTCCCATTTGGATGTGATCGTATGTCTTTTAACTCACTGTCAGAAAACTGACTGCAAGCATTTATGCTCTGAGGCAATATGAGGTGGAAGCAAAAGTGTCGCTTTTCTGTACCACTTTCTAGCCATGTGAACTTGGGAAAGTCATATGTCTTAGTTTCTCCGTGTGTAAAATGGGAATAGAGTCTCTTCTCCAGGATTGATAAGAATATCTTACAAGTATATAAAGTGTCCTGCTCAGCTTCGAATGCAGGCTAACATGCATAGTTGTATACTTGGTGTTGTTCATTGCTGTCAGGTTGGACCCAACTTTGGCTATTCCCTCCAGCAGGTTTTGGAGTGTGTAAAATTGCTTAGGAGGAGCTTGCCCACCTTTCTCCTGCAGAGCAGCTGTTGGTGGATTCGAACTCCCTACCTTGAACCTGGCAGGACAAAATCCCTACTTCCTAGCTCACTAGAAATATATATATATATATAAATACATAGATTAGATGGATGGATAGATAGATAGGACAGAACTATTCAGTACGTGAACCATCTCTCATCTCACCACTGGGTCCCTTGAAACCAGTGATGAAATTAACATAGACCAAGAGACAAGGCAGCTATAGATCACCCATGCTTAGGTCTTGGGAAGTGGTAAAACCAATCCTCAAGACAAGCTGATTTTCAGCCTAGCTCTGCAGTTCCAAATCATTTCCTCAACATCAAATTCAGAATTATCTGATGGGGTAAAGTATTAGATAATAACTTCCCCAGCTCAATATAGTGTCTCATTTGTCTTCTGCTTATGGAAAATTGGTGACCTTTATTAAACTTATATTTTAAGTTGAAGACACAATTTGGGTCATAAAGTACAATATCTAAAAATCCAATTTGTTCCTTCAGAAGACCTAAATTGGCAGTATTCCTCTAGGAGTAACTGTTACTTAAAGTAGGGCATGGAGATCTTTGAATCACTTTCTCCAGGACTGTAAAAGATAAATTTTTAAAACTGTTTTTAAAAGAATGTGGCAATGTCCATCTCATAACTCCACGACAGAATTTTTGTGAACTCAAGGCTCTTCTAGATCCCGCAGTCCCAACTCCCGTGGAAGAAGGACTCATAAGTGGCTAAACGGCGAGTTTTCCTGGCCCCTGCTCACCTTGCTCCACAATGCACAACCACGTCACTACCAGTTGCATCCTCTTTTGTCCCAGGGACAACAAAGAACCTGCAACTTATTGGAAACTTGCTTCCCTCTTTACAAAATTTCTTGGCATAAAATTGAGAAAACTTACCAATCAGTGCAGGCAGGCGCTGGATGAAAGGAGAGATGGAGAGGGCTCCTGCTGGTCACAGAAGCTGGGCCTGGCTCCTCTGCTGTGGTGGCTGCTGCTGAGGCTCCAGCTCTCTTATCTAGGGAACAGCTGCTGCTGTTGCCATGGGGATGCTCTGCTTCCCAGGCACCAGGGCCAGGGAGATGGAGTGGGAAAGAGGACTCACCTCTCCTCCACTCTCTCCATTGCAATAATTGTCCATTATAAATACAACCCACAGAGTGGTGCTCAGAGCGCTCAGCGTGCACTCTGGAGAAATCCAGACAAACCAGCTACATCTTTTAATTTCCATAACAAACCTATGAAGTAGGTTTTTTTTGGCCTGACTTTACAAATACAGAAATTGAGGGACAGAGAGGTTAAGTGATTTGCCCTAGGGGCCCTCCTACTAATTTTTGCCATCAAATCAATTTGGTTTAAATTTAAGGTACTACTTTAGGCTTTTGGAATAGTGATAAGGGGAGAAGCTGAATAGCAGTAGTAACTGCTGACATTTACATAATACCTCAACTCTTCTAACAGCCTTGCGAGGTAAGCTACTTTCCCCATTCCCATTCTGCACATAAGGAAGCAGGAAAACTGAGTTGTTAAAGATTCTTGGCACCAAGAGTGAGGAAATCAAAAGATTGAGTTGGGGAAGTCTGCTGTCAGTGACTGCTCCAAAGTACTAAGGAGCAATGGTGTTAGTCTAGGGACTAAGTTTCATTGGATTCAGGCTATGGTCTTCACAATTACTTATTATGCATCAGAGAGATGGAGAATGACTGAGGATGACAGAAGAATCAATGTCTTTGATTTGTCGCATTGGAGAAGAGTATTAAACCAACATACCATGGACTGCTAGGAGAACAAAGAGGTTTGTTCTGGAGAGGGTGAAACCAGGCTGCTCCTTGGAGACAAGGATTTTGAAGCTCTATCTCACATATGTTGGGCAAGTGGCCAGAAGGGTCCAGTCTTTGGTAAAGGACATCATGCTTGGAAGGGAAGTTCAAGAGAGGAAGACCCTGAATGAAACGATTGACACAGTAACTGGGGTAATGAGAGTAGATGTGTCAAAGTCAGTGACACTTGCTCAAGATAGGGCAGAATTCAGAGCTATTGTACATAGGGTCACTATGAGTTGTAAGCAACTCGATGGCACATAACAATAACAACAATATTGCACCACTGGTAAATGGTAAGGCGGAGTTTAAACCAAGCAGTTACACGCTAGAGTGTGTGCTCTTAACTGATTTGCTGTACTTTTCACAAGTTGTTTGTTTTTAAGTATTGTTGAGTCAGAACAGGGGCTACAAATTGCATCAGGGAGATAGCAAATCATCCTCCCATGGAACAGCTAGTAGATTCAAATCACCTACCTTTAGGTTGGAAGCATGATTCCTTACCCACTAGACCATCAGAACTTCCTCGTCTTATTTCAGTGAGAAATAGCACATAGATAAGAGATGCTGTCTATGTGCTATTTCTCACTGAACTAATCCTCACTGAATATGTTACGAGAACTCTCGTAGTGTAGCTGGTAGCAGGTTGCACTATTAATCCTAGGGCTGGGAATCTCTAGTGGTTTGAACTCACTAGCAGCTTCAGGGGCAGTCTCCTTCCATTATGATTTACAGTCCTGAAAAACCCTAATTTCTCAAAGGAATCAAGAGTTATAATATTAAGAATACACATGCATTCCAGGAAAGACTTGGGAACAAAAGATGTTTAAATGAGAAACAAGTGACATTTTTTGTCAAATGGATGGAGAAGCTTGCTGGAGGCACAGCAGTTTGTAGTCACTGGTCTGAACATTGAAAGCAAGGGATGTTCACCTGGAGGAGCACAGAGGGTCCAGCACAGGCTGCAAGGTCTTGAGAGTGCTTGAGGTACCTCAGAGGCACCCAAAATGAGGCCCAAGAGATAAGTTCCCACAGAAGAAGTATGCTTTCTTACTGATTTTTTTATTTGAATAAAATTTTATAAATGGTAGTTGCATTTTCGTTCACTTGGACATTTTGTTTTATAACATTAATTGCAATTGATTAAAGTAATTAATTACAGTGTCTAACTAAAGGTGTTGCAAGGAGGAACCAGTCCTTGGAGAGGGACATCATGCTTGGGACGGTGGAGGGACAGCGCAAGAGAGAAAGGCCCTCGATGAATTGGATTGATTCAGTGGCTTGGGTAATGGGGTCAGTGCATCAGAGAGACTGAGATTTGCACAGGATAGAGCAGGTTTTAGGGCTGTTGTACATATGGTCACTAGGAGTCGCAGGTAACTGGATGGCACACCATAACAACAACAACAACAACTAAACCTTTATTGTGTATTGCCTTTATCTTCATGCAACTTAACTCTTTATTGAGACTTTCAATGTTTCATTTTCTTTCTTTCTCCAGGTTGTGTACAGAGCAGGATCCAAGCAGCCTAGGTTAGTTTTGACCACTTGTTACTCACTGGGCAAGGTTTAGTTGATTTCCTCTTCCTATTGTCCAGCCACCAATGTAATATCACTGGAAAAATAGTCAATTGTCTTTAGGGTCACTTTAAAGTAGAAAGTGTTCCGAGACCACAAATAAATCATCAGGGAGTGGGCTTCTGTGCCTAATCAGCTTGTCTTGGTTTTTAATGCAGCCTCCTGGAAGCAGATGGAGGCTGACCAAAGCTAATGCTCTGGCTGAGAAGGAAAGCCCCTGGGTGCTGAGGGAGAGTCAGTCCAGAGAATCAGCTTAGCCTTCCCAACTCCCTACTTCCCTCGTCACATCCATGGCTTAGTCAAATAATAAGCTACCAGCATCTTCACCTCCACACTGGAGAGGGAAAGATAAAATTTCTTCCCATACTCTTACATTCTACTTTCTCCTTAATTAAACTTCGTCAGTTTATATAATCATAGGTTCACATACAATTGGAAGAAATAGTTCACATAGCTCTCTTGAATCCTTGAAGCAATTTCCCTCAATTGTGACTTCTAGCAAAACTACAAGAATAGAGTAATACAGCAACCAATATATTTATATTGATAGAATCAAAGAAAGAATATTTCCATTTTCACAAAGATCCCTCATGATGCACTTAGTTGAGATAATTTCTAAGGTTTTATCTATAGCCACCTCCATCCTGCCTCTATTTGCTGCCTAATCTGTGGCAATCACTTTATTCCCTGTTCCAATAATTTCATCATTTCAAAATGTTACATAAATGGAAAGATGCACTATTTAACTCTTTGGAGCTGGTCTTTTCATGCATCATAATTCTCTGGAGAACTTCCCAGACAGTTAGGTGTATTAACAATAATTCCTTTCTCACTCCGAGTTGTATTCCATGGTCTGTTCAGTGTGCTCAACCTGATAAAGGACGTCGTTCCAACTTCTTTGCTCTGAGTGTTGTTACATAGAAAGTTGTTTTTGAGCATTTGTGTGCAGATTTTGTATGACTGCAGTGTTACTTTCTCTGGGATTAATGTCTAGGAGTGCAACTCTTGTATGGTATAACTTGTATGGTAATGACATTTTTCATTTTATAAGAACCTTCCAGACTGTTTCCCAGAGTACCTTAACCATTACACACCCACACCTAATATGTGTGCATAGTTTCTCCACATCCTCAGTATTTATTGGTGACACAGTTTTTGAAAAATCATTTTGATAGGTGCATCATGATTTCTTATTAAAGTTTATTGTTCATTTTCTCGATAGTTCATGAGCATCTTTTAATGTACTTATTTGTCACCTGTATATATAATTTGATGGTGATGTCATCATATATTTAATCCAAACACTAATTGCACTCTTTGGTTTTTCACTATTTAATTGTAAAAGTCTTTATATAGTCTAGATACTAGACTAAGATGCTCCTGATCCAGGCCATAGTCTTTGCAATTACGTACTATGCATCGAGACTTGGAAAGTGAATAGGGATGATAGAAAGAGAATTGATGTCTTTGAGCTGTGGTGCTGGAGAAGAGTGTTGAATATACCATGGACTGCTAGGAGAACAAACAGGTTTGTCCTGGAGAGGGTGAAGCCAAAGGCTCCCTGGAGTCAAGGATTCTGAAGCTTTGCCTGATATATTTTAGGCATGTTGCAAGCAGGGACTGGTCCTTGGAAATAGACATCATGTTTGGGAGAATGGAGGGACGACGCAGGAAAGGAAGACCCTCGATGAGATGGATCGATTTTGTGAGTGGAGTGGTGGGAATGAGTGCGTTTGAGACGGCAGGGTTGGCACAGGATAGAACAGTATTTGGGCTCTTGTACATAGGGATGTTATGAGTCGCAAGCGACTCGATGGCACGTAACAACAACAACAGTTACTTTTTTTAAAATCAAGAACAAAGCTTAACTTTTATGGAACAGGACTGATATGGGGGCTGGGGAAAACTAAGAAAAGAGGGGATAAATAATGTACATTGAAACAGAAGAGGGAGAGACCTATATATAAAGAATATATGAATAGGTATTATTGGCATGACAAGAGTCCAGAAGAGTTGCATAATCAAGTGGTCTGGGACTGTATAACAATGAAAGAACTTTTTTTTTTCAAAGAAAAAAGCGAACTGGGGGAGGGGCGAGAGGGAGGAAAATGTGCAGCAATGAATGAATGGAAATCCAAGTTCTCTATAAACTTTCATTAAAATCTAATAATAATTAAAAAAAGAACAGAGTTTACACTGTTTTGACCAGTCTATAGCTTGCCTTTTCAATTTCTTAACAGAGCCGCAGAGAAAAGGTTTTAAAATTTTTATAAAGTTCTTTTTGCCATTTAATTACTTTTTAAAGTACATGCACTTAGTTGAGATGATTTCTAAGGCTTTTAGGAGAGAGGCTGAACAATGTGAAGAAATTTCAGCTCGTGGATTTTAACAAACCCATTTGCCACTTAATATTACTCAGTTCAAAGGGAATTATTTTCAAAGACAGAAGAGCGTATGCATTATTTATTTCCCCTTCGTGTTGATATTGGTACTACTCCCAAATTCAGGTTGCTGTTATTTTTCTGGGACTTTCTAAACACATTTTAATTGATTATGTCCACCCTCCCTCCTCTTTAAAAGGCAGATGTAACCAGCAACTGAGATGGCAGATGGTAATGTAAATCTATACCTCGGAGAGCTCTAAATAAAAGGCGCATATGTGCAGTGCTGAAGTCATAGACCCTTGGCCTCAGCTCTCCCAGTGTAAATGCAAGAGCCATCGTGTCAATGATATGATTTGTAGATCCAAGAGCCCTCTGATGAGTAGTCGAAATGATTTCTGGCTTTATTGCTGATGGATGCCTAATGGTAACTAGCTTTAAATGAGTAGATTTTAATTTTAATCACAAATATTCAATCTTTATGGATAGAAATGATCAGAGTGTTGAATATTTTCTGGCACTAGAGTTTATTCAGTAACCTTTTCTTTATCTACACCTCCCCCCTCCTCCCAATTTAGGAATCTTTGAAATGTCTGCCTGGAAAGTTTGCCTTTGCAAAACCAACCTAGGGTAGTGGTTGTGTCCACGGAGATGAGGCTCCAGTTTCTCCATCCAGACAGAGAGCATCAGCTATTAGAGGGCTTGTTACTTTCCTGTGCCATTACTGAATTTCTGATTGTCTCCTTCAAGACAAGACAAGAGGAGAACTGACAAGCTCAATTAAATGCCTTCTGGTAAATACATATCTGTGTTTTGATTTGAATAGTTGGACCACCTATTTGGGTCTTGGTAATTTGAGTTAGGGAACACTGGTGTGTAGTTCTTAGGGAGCTGTGCCGCTAATACAAAAACGGCCCCTGTATGTAATCCCCTCATGCTTCTGTGAGAAAAAATGGCAATCTTTTCTCATGAAATTCATGTTGTTGTTGTTGTTATGTGCCGTCGAGTTGTTTGCGACTCATAGCGTCCCTATGTACAACAGCCCTAAACCCTGCTCTATCCTGTGCCAATCTCACTGCCTCTAACACACCCATCCCGATTACCCCAGTCACTGAATCAATCCATCTCATAGAGGGCCTTCCCCTTCTGCGCTGTCCCTCCACCCTCCCAAGCACGTTGTCTGTCTCCAAGGACCTGTCCCTCCTTGCAACAT
>NW_006399809.1:17138099-17139819 GCF_000299155.1 Elephantulus edwardii
GAGGGTAATCAATAAATTGGTTCCAACTCAACAAGAACACGTTGATTTTCAATTAAAACAATGACATAGGACCTATCACATTTTTTAGAGATTGGTGGCCATATAGTTTATTAAGAACCCCTACAACAGAGATAAGGTGAATTGGCAGTTGTCTTTACCTCTTCTATTAATTGATGTTTTTACAGAAAAAACCCTTTATGTTTTTATACAATTAAAAGAAGTAATATAGAAAAGTTCCTTAATACCTGCCCAGTTTCTGTTTTGCAAAACTATAGTGAAACACAATTGAGATATTTACTTGGATATAATTTGCTTACCGTAAGCAGATTTTTCCAGTTTTACTTGTACTTATTTGTGTGTGTGCACTCATTTACATACAATTTTGCTTTCTAAGTTGGTTTGGTCATCACTATAGCTTAGATACTAAAGATAACAAAGTGAACCCTGGTTGGTGGTGCTTTAAAAATCACATCTGCTTCACTCTAAACCCTTCATTTCTAACCTGTGACAACATCTGATCTCCATTTCTAGAAATTTTCATTTCAAAAACATTATATAAATGAAGGTCATGCAAACTGGAGGTTCTTCAAGGTTGTTACCTATTTCAATAACTGGCTCCTTTATGCTGCATAGTATTCCATGGAATAGTAAGTTTAACTATTCACTTATGTAAGGACATCGGGGTTACTCCTCTTGTTTGCAAGTTACAAACAAAGCTATTCTGAGCATTTACATACAAGTTTCAATTTTTTTCTTATCATGATTAATGCCCAGAAGGGTAAGTGCTAGATAATTTTCTAATTGTGTATATAATTTAGGGAGCTCTGGGGCCCTAACGGTAAGAAGTTGTGTTACAATCCCAAAGGTATGCAGTTCAAATCTACTAACTACTCCATAGGAGAAGGATGGACAATTTCTTCTCATGTGATTTACTGAATCTACCATATTTTGTCAAGAAGACAAAGTTTCTCACCACTGGACCAATTGGCAGCATCAGGATGGATGCTGAAGAGATTGAAATTGTTAACAGTTTTATTTAGTATGCTTGGCTCCACAATCAACACTCTTGCTTGGCACAAGCAGCCAGGAAATTAAAAGATGTATTGCGATGGCAAAGTCTGCTGTTAGGGACCTCTCTAAAGTACTGAAGAACAACGGTGTGTCTCTTGAGACTAAGGTGCATCTGGTACAGGCCATGGTCCTTGCAATCACTTGTTATGCATCAGAGAGCTAGACAATGACCAGGGAGGATAGAAGGAGAATTGATGCTTTTAAGCTTTGGTGTTGGAGAAGAATGCTGAGGGTACCATGGACTGCTCAGAGAACAAACAGATTCACCCTAGAGAGGGTCAAAGCGGGCTGCTTCTTGGAAGCAAGGATTCTGAGACCTCATCTGACATACTTTTGTCATGTTGTAAGAAGGGACCGGTCCTTGGAGAAGGACATCATGCTTGGGAGGGTGGAGGGCAGGCGCAGGTGGGGAAGGCCCTCTATGAGGTGGATTGATTCGGTGACTGGGGCAATCGGGATGAGTGTGTCAGAGACAATGAGATTGGCACAGGACAGAGCATAGTTTAGAGCTGTTGTACATAGGGTCGCTATGAGTTGCAAGTGACTCGACGGCACATAACAACTACAACAACAACAACAACCACCATATTTTCCAGAGTGACTGTGCCATTTTAGATCCCAAATAGCAATGTGAGTCCCTCCACATCCT
>NW_006399809.1:17139964-17242486 GCF_000299155.1 Elephantulus edwardii
TTTTCGTGTACTTGTTTAACCGATATATATTATCTTTGGCAAAATGACTCACTATATATTTTATTAAATTTCTAATAGCATTGTTTGATTTGAATTACTAAATTCTGAAAGTCCCTTAGTTCCTTACATATCTGAATACTAGCTGTAGTTTGCCCATTAACTTCACATGGACTTTCACAAATCAATTTTTTTTAAAAAAACCCCAAAAACCAGGTCTGCATTATCTCTTCTCCTCCCCCGCCCCTTTATGTTTTGCTTTTGAGAGTAGAATTCTTTGCCCAGCCCTAATGTTGTTCTGTTAGGGACTTCTCCAAAGTCTAAAAGGTAATGATGTCAGTTTAAAGACTAAGGTGTGCCCAATTCAAGCCAGTATTTTTCCAATCAACAGCTGTACATCTGAGATCTGGACAATGAATAGTAATGCTGGAAGAATCATTATCTTTGAGGTATGGTGTTGAGAATAGTACTGGCTGTCCCATGGCCTGCCAAAAGGACAGACAAGTACGTATTGGAAAGTACAACCAGATGCTTCTTGGAGGCAAGGATGGTGAGGTTTTTCTATACATACTTAGGGCATGTTGGTAGGAGAGGGCCTTCCTTGGAAAAAGACATCATGCTTGGAAAGGTGAAGGACATCATGCTTGGAAAGGTGAAGGGTCAGTTAAGGAGTGGAAGAACAAGATGGATTGATAAAGTAACTGCAGCAATGACTCAAGTGTGTCGCAATGATAGGATAGCACAGGATAAGATGTAGGCCTGTTGTTCATAGGGTCACTATGAGTCCTACGCAGCTTGACAGCACCTAACAACAATGTTCTAGGTAGGTACCATTGACTTGGTTCTGACTCCTAGTGAAACTTTGTACTAAAGATTATACACAGTTTGATCCTGCACTGTCTTCACGACTGGTATTTTTTTTTTTAATTGAAAAAAAATTTTTTTTTACTACTGTTCTGTTCTAATCCACAGTTGCAGTCACTGCCAAGCCATCTCAATGAGGGTCTTCTCTTTCCCCCTGACTGTCTGCTTTATCAACCATGATGTTCTTCTCTAGAAACTGGTTCCTCCTGAAAATATGTCCAAATTAATGGAGACAAAGTCTCACCACCCTTGCTCTTAAGGAGCAGTCTGGTTGTACTTCTTCCAAGACTGATTCTTTGTTTTTCTGGTAGTTCAAGGTAGAGCCAATATTCTTCATCAAAACTGTAATTCAAAGGCGTCAATTCCTTTCTCTTATCCATTGTTCAGCTTTTGCATGCATATGTGGCAACAACAACAAAAACACAAAAGCTGTACAATGCATACCAATGAAGCTGAACAATGAAGAATGAGTCGTGGTGTTGATGAAGAATATTGAATATATTGTGAGCTGTTAAATATATCCTGGTCACCCTGCAACCTGAGTGAGTGCTCCTAAGGGCAGAAAAAAAGAAGTGGCATGTCAGCAGGAGGGGCCAATACTTAGAAAACCACATCATGATGGAAAAATAAAGGGTCAATGAAAAGGGAGAAAAAGAATAACAATATGGGTGGACACGGTGACTGCAGCCACGGGTTTAAGCCTAACAGAAGTTGTAAGAATACTTATCTATGCTTCTGAAACAGATAAGAAAACAAAATCAGACTTTTCACACATACAATGTCATATGATTTTTAGAATCATAAACTTTTAAATTAATTTTTCAATTATTTATAATATGATAAATGGACACATTTCCATAGATAAATGCTGGGAACAGGTCTGTATTTCCTGACATAAGTATTTTGAGGATCTATCACTTACCTCTCAGAACCTGACAACTATATTCCTAGTGAAGCATTCATGATGCTCCCGATTTGCAAAATTACCCATTTTCTACAGATCACCCATAACTGTTTGACTTCTTGGCCTTGATTTTCTCTAATTTCCTGCAACTGACTGGAAGAGATCTATATTTGCTCCCTTTTCAATAAAGGTGACTCACTAGAGTGCAGAACTTACTGAACAATATCATTAATATCACGGGCAAGAAAGATTCTGCTGAGAATTATTTAAAAAAAAAAAAAGACTGGAACAGCACATCAACAGAGAACTGCTAGATGTGCAGGCTGGGTTTAGAAGAGGTCACGGTACTAGGGGTATTATAGCTAACGTTAGATGGATCTTGACTGGAAGCAGAGAGTACCAGAGGAATGTCTATCAGTGTTTCATTGACTATGCAAAGGCATTTGACTATGTGGATCACAAGACACTGTGACTAACTGAGAAGAATGGGAATCCCAGAACACTTGATCGTGCTTATGCAAAACCTATATTTGGACCAGGAGGCAGTCATCAGAACAGAGCAAGGAAGCACTGCATAGTTCAAAATTGAGAAGAGTATACACCAGGGATTGTGTCCTATCTCCATATCTTTTCAATCTAATGCAGAACAGATTATCTGGGAGTCCGAGCTCCATGAGGAGAAATGTGGCCTCAGGATTGGAGGAAGACTCACCAACAATCTGTGTTACGCAGAAGACACAACCCGGCTTGCTGAAACTGAAGAGGACCTGAAGTGTTTGCTGCAGAAGGTCAAGGACTGCAGCCTTCAATGCAGATTGAAGCTCAACATCAAGAAAACAAAGATTCTTACCACTGGGCTGATTGGTAGCATCGTGATGAATGGTGAAGAGATTAAGATTGTTAACATTTCAGTATGGTTGGCTCCACAGTCAACACTCTTGATACCAGCAGCCAGGACATTAAAAGATGAATTACATTGAGAAAGTCTGCTCTTAGAGACCTCTACAAAGTACTGAAGAACAATGATGTCAGTCTGGAGACTAAGGTCCACCTGATTCAGGCCATGGTCTCTGCAATTGCTTGCTATGCATCAGAAAGCTGGATAATGACTAGGGATGGTAGGAGAAGAATTGATACCTTTGAGCTGTGGTGCTGGAGAAGTGGGTACTGAACATACCATAGACTGCTAGGAGAACAAAAAGGTTTGTCCTACAGAGGGGTGAAGCCAGGCTGCTTCTTGGAGGCAAGGATTTTGAAGTTTTGTCTGACATACTTTGGACCTTTTACAAGGAGTGACCAGTCCTTGGAGAATGACTGTCGTGCTTGGGAGGGTGGAATGATAGTGCAAGAGAGGAAGATGCTTGATGAGATAGATTGACTCAGTGACTGGGGGTATTGGGTAGGTGTGTCAGAGACAGTGAGATTGGCACAGGATAGAGCAGGGTTTAGAGCTGTTAAACATAGGGGCGCTATGAGTCACAAGCAACTTGATAGCACATAACAACAACAACATTTCAATACTAGGGAGCTCTAGAGGCCTAGTAGTAACAAGTTATGCTGCAATCCCAAAGACTCATGATTGGAATCCACCAGATGCTTGGTGAGAATTGTTGTTGTTAGGTGCTATCAAGTCAAGTACGACCCACAGAGACCCTATGAACAACAGAGCTGACCTGTGTCCTATCCTGTGCCATTCCCACACTTCCTGACACACTAGAGCCCACCTCATTGAGGATCTCCCTCTTATTTGCTGACCTTTCTAAGCATGATGTCCCTCTCCAAGGAGTATGTGAGGTGAAGTTTTATCTTCTTTGCCTCCAAGTAGTATTCTGGCTGCATTTTATCCAAGACATATTTGTTTCTTGTTTTGGCAGCACATGGAATATTAAGCACTCTTCTCCAACACCACAACTCAAAGGCATCATTTCTCTTCTGTCGTGCTTATTCATTGACCAACTTTTTGATGTATAACAAATAATTGAAAAGATCTTGGTTTGTATCGTGCACCTTATTCTTCAAACTGACAACTTTGTTGTCCAGCAATTCCGAGAGGTTCTTGACAACAGGCCTTCCCAGTGCAATGATCCATTGATTTTCTGGTTGCTGGTGCCAAGGGTGTTTGATTGTGGATACAAGCAAGATGAAATCATTGGCAATTTCTATCTCTTCTCCAGTTATCATAATGTTGCCTATTAACCGGTGGTGAGGATTTTTTGGTCCTTGATGTTATGACGCCCATATTGAAGACCGTAGTCTCAGATCTTGTTCAGCAAGCATTTCAATTCCTCCCCACATGGAGGTTGCTGTGGTGCTGGAGTCTGTGCTACTGGGTTTCACATACCAGTGAGGTAAAGATGAGGAAACTGAGGTTGTCTACCAAGTTCTGCATTCAGAAATAGACTGAACATGCAATCAAGATTATGGTTGTTGGTGTTGATTGCTGTTGAGTTGAGCATGACTCATAGCGACCCTATGAACAAAAGACCTGAATTCTGTTCTATAATAATCATCTTTAGGCATGTTATTTAGGAAGTGGATGCCACTCCTCTTTCAAGATATACTAAAAATAATTGGTGAGTGGAATTCAAAAGTTGGAAACAAAGAAGAGAGATTGATTGTCAAAAATTAAGGGCTTGGTGACAGAAATGATGCTGGAGATTAAAATAGTTGTAGTCATGTTTACTTTGTGTGTCATTACTATCCAATGGTGTGTAGTTGCGTTGACTTTGAAAATTATTCTGACCCAATGTGTCACCCACACACTGACTCTGAGCACCATTTTGACCTGAAAGAGCTGCGAAAGAGAAAAGGAGTGATTTGAATCCAGATCTATTTTACAGAGTCAATTGTCTTCCTTCTAGTTCACCTTAAAGAGAGAATGATGTTTCCCCAGATATCTCCATATTAGTATTTTCCCCATGATTCCCGCTTTCCTATTTTTCTGCATTGGAGAGGTAGATCTAACAGATCATTTGACTCATTAAAGATGAGTTGTTTTTATTCTTCCCGAGTGATGTACTCTCAGAAGTGGACATCTGGCTGCTGTATCAAATAGTGTTCAATGCTCAGCAGAACAGCCAGGGAGCTATGTGGTTTTCATTCAGTTGCTAAGCCAAATATTGCTTGAATATTAATTCTATCACATCTTCTTTAATGCTCAATTAAGTAAACATTCTAAAGATGAGAAATATGCTGAAAATATGCTGACTAGTACAGCTCTAAGTCATTAAGGGTATACTGAATGCTCTGTGGTCACTGATTGTCTCCCATAGCACATAAGAAGGAATAGGCCTAAGGAGAGAGGAAGGCATTACCCATCTTCTTTGCTCACTTCCTCCCAGCTAAGCTAATAGAATGTCCCATATCTGAGACCTGCTGGATCTGAGGAATTTCCTCTACAGAGGCAGCACACAAATGAAAACAAGCTTAATCCCTGTGGTGTCGCCAAAGCCTGTCAAACATCACTGCAAGCATTCATATACAGCTGCCTTGTTGGAAGAAACCAACCAGGGAATTGATGTCAGCCACCAGATGGTAACAGTGCAGTCACAACTCACTATTTATGGGGGTTTCTAAACACAAAGGGAGCAAACACATATTGTTTTCCCAAAGGGCACATAGGATTTTAAGGTATGAATGCATTTTCAAGCTTCTGTTGCTCGGAGGGAAGTGGTTAAACATGAGGGGCTATCATGTTTGAATTGTGTTGTGAAAAATATTAATAAGGAAGTTCCTTAGCTCTGTATGAGCACAAGGGAAAGTGTTGACTAGAGATTTTACGATGTGATGGAATTCTTTTTGAGATTTTAGGACTTTGCCTTTTAGTCACAATTGCATGAGAAATGGTACACCGTTTAGGAATATGTGAAAGCAATTTTAAACCCAGCATGCATTTCAAATAGCAGTTATAACTTCTGCACTTGCCTCGTGTTATTACACACATAGAGCCCAGTGGGAGACTCTCCTGCCTTTTGCCAGTGAGAGGTCATCTACTCAGCTTTTGGCAAGGGTCTAGTGCAGAGCTCTGGCTGCTCCCTCTAGTCTGTTCAGTATACCTTGATTTGTCTGTGGCACCTCTAGAATGTCTACATAGGAAAAGGGACCCAAAGGGTACTCTGATCAATATGGCAGGTCAAAGATATGTCTTGAAGTTGAGTTTACAAAGCAACCATTAAGGAGCCTGCTTATGCTACTAACCAAAAGTTCAGTAGTTCAAATCTACTAGCTGCTTTTTGGGGAGAAAAATGATCAATTTCCTCCTCTGACATTTATAGTCTCAGAAACCTGATTGAGGATCACTGTGAGTGAATGGCAGAGGGTTTCGTTTTTTGGTTTGGTTTGTAATTTTATTAAGGTTTGATTTGGCAGTGGTAGTGTAGTTTATGGGAAAGATGTTCCTCTTACTGTTGGAAAAACCAGTTTTGGAAATACGGATTCCTGTTCCAATTTGGGAAACAAAAAAGCAGAAGATTATATAGATGTGCATGAACCTCTCTAGAGTACTGAAATGCCACGATGTCAGTCTAGAGATTAAGGTGCACCTAATCCAGGCATGGTCTTTGCTATGCCTAACGACTAAAGATGACAGAAGAAGACTTGATGCTTTTGAATTGTGTGCTGGAGAAGAGTCTTGAATAAACATACCATGGACTGCCAAGAAAACAAATAGGTCTGTCTTGGAGCGGGTGAAACCAAGTTTTTCTTTGGAGGCTAGGGTTTTGAAGCTCTGTCTCACACACTTCAGGCGTGTAGCCAGGAGAGACTAGTCCTTGGATAAGGACAGGATATCATGCTCAGAATGATGGAAGGTCGGTGCAGGAGAAGAAGACTCCAAATGAGATGGATTGATAAAGCAATGTGGGTTGGTATATAGAAATTAGTGAGACTGGCTCAGGACAGGACAGGTTTTAGAGCTGCAGTATATAGGGTCCCTGTTGGTCACAGGTAATTTAATGGCACATAACAACAACAACTACAACAACAATAACATGTTATTATTGTTATGTGTCATTGAGTTGGAACTAACTCAAGGCTGAACCTACAGCAGGCTTTCAGAGGCAGCAAATGTCACAAAAGCGGATTGTCTATCTTAAGCAACTTGTGGATTCATAACATATACTTCTATAGACACACACACATACAAACACACCACACGTGTGCCCCGCGTGCTCCTCCACTGTTATAGAGGAGACAGGGTATGGTTTTCCCAAATTTTTCTCAGTAACGATATGAAGAAGAGCTTACTTATTTAGCAGTTTTAGGAGAGAAGAGCAGTTGTTATTGCTGTTACTTGTCGTTGAGTCGAGTATGACTCATAGCTACCCTGTGAACAAAAGATCTGAATCCTGTTTTATTCTGTGCCATCCTCATACTTCTCAACACACCAGAGCCCATTGTGGCAGCAACCTTGACAATCCACCTGGTAAAGGACCTTCCTTTCCTTCACTGAAAGAATTATTCCACCAGTCATAGAAGGTGTTACTTTCCAAGGAATAGCCCCTCCTAGCAACGTGCTCAAAGTAAGTGAGGCAAAGCCTAATCATTCTTGCCACTAAAAAGCATTCTGGCTGCACCTTCTTCAAGATTTATCTGTTTGTTCTCTTGGCTGTCCATGGGATGTTCAGTGCTCTTCTCCAACATCACAGCTCAAAAGCATCAATTCTTTTTCTGAAAAAAGAATAATCCTTTGTCCAGCTCTTAGACTCATTTTAGACTCATAGCAAATGATCAGAAAGACTGTGGCCTGAATCAGACATAGGTTAGTCCTCAAACTGACGTCAATACTCTTCAATAATTTGGAGAGGTCCCTAACTGCAGATTTTCTAAGTATAATGTGTATTCTTATTTTCTGACAGCTCATACCAAGGGTGTTAATTGTGGATTCAAGTAAGATGAAATTGTTGACAGTCTCAATCTTTTCTTCATCTTCCATGATGTTGCCTAACAGTTCAGTGGTAAGAATCTTTGTTTTCTTGACATTGAAATGCAATCCAAATTGAAGGCTTCATTCCTTAATCCTCTGCACAAAGTGCCTCAAGTCCTCCTCACCTTGAGCAAGCAAGGCTCTGTCATCTGCATAACACAGGATATTGAAGAGTCTCCCTCTGATTCTGATGCCATATTCCTCTTCATAGAGTCCAGCTTCTATCATTCTTTGCTCAACATACGTATTAAATAGGTATGGAGACAGAATACAAACCTGACACACTCCCTTCTTAATTTGAAACCATTCGGTGTTCCCCTGCTCTATCGCACAACAGCCTCCTAGTCCAGGTATACGTTTCACTTGAGCATAATTAAGTGCTCTGGAATTCCTATTCTTTTCAATCTCAGTCATAACTTGTTATGATTCACACAGTCAAATGCCTATGCATAGTCAATAAAACACAAATAGACATTCTTCTGGTATTCTCTACTTTCAGCTAGGATCTGTCTGACATCATCAGCATTGATGTCCCTGGTGCCATGGCCTCTTCTAAATCCTGCTTGAACTTCTGTCAGTTCCCTATTTATGTAGCCGTTTTAAAATGATTTTCAGCAGTATTTCACTTGGATGTGATATCAATGATACTGTTCGATAGTTTCCACATTTAGCTGGATCACCCTTCCTGGGAATGGCAACAAATATGGACCTCTTCCAAAAGATTCTTTATTATTAACAACAATTAAATAAATATCTTTTTTCATTGGTCAGATTACTTTTATAGATTAAAATCATTATAATGGAATGTCAAAGTCAAAATATGGACATGTTAAAAGCCGTACATACATGTTGACTAAGTATCCCAGTCTTTGTATACATATGATAGATAAACTCTCCTAGGCTGTCCTTCCTTACTCTATATCTTCTCCATTATAAGTAATTCTCATTCATGTAAGTCTTTGCCTAGCTTACTTGTAAATTTGGTTTGCATTTATCTGAATAGGTAAAGCAAAGGAAAAAAAATCACAAAGGGTAAAAAGTATTTCGACAAAAATACTTTTACTTTACTTGTTTATGGTTTTGAATTGTTGTTATGTGCTGTCAAATCGCTTGCAACTTATAGTAACCCTATGTACAAGAGTCCTAAATCCTGTTCTATCCTGTGCCAACCTCACCTCACCTCACTGTCTCCAACACACTTACTCCCACCACCCCAATCACTGAATCAATCCATCTCATTGAGGGTCTTCCTCTCCTGTGCTGTCCCTCCACTCTCCCAAACATGATGTTCCCCTCCAAGGAGGTCCCTCCTTGCAACATGCCCAAAGTATGCCAGATGAAGTTTCAGAATCCTTGACTCCAAGGAATATACTGGCTTCACCCTCTCCAGGAAAAACCTGTTTGTTCTCCTAGCAGTCTATGGTATTCAACACTCTTCTTCAGCACCACAGCTCAAAGGCATCAATTCTCTTTCTATTATCTCTAGTCCAGCTCTCCAATTCATAGCACACAATTGCAAAGGCCCAAGTCAGACTCACCTTAGTCTCCAGCCTGACATCGTTACTCTTCAGTATTCTGGAGAGGAGCCTGGCAGCTGACTTTCCCAATGTAATTAGAATTGTCTATTCAAATTTTCTTGTCCATTTTCTATTAAGTATGTGTTTGGGAGTGAAACTAAATGGAAGTCACTCAACAGAGAACAAGTAGTAACTATATGCTCAGAGCTCTTTACAGAAGGTAGGGAGCTGCCACCTTGCATGTGGCAGAAATTTGCAGTCAGGCAGGCAGGAAAGTGGGAAACACTATAATGGAAAAAAGAGGAAAGTTTTAGGTATACTCTATACAGTGTTGGCATAGACGAGGTGGAAACGGGCTAACCAGAAGCACAAAAGACCATGTAATTGGTGTGAAAATTGTATTTGGCTTCCTTTTGTTAGCAAAAGTTAGAAAAACTGGCAGTAACTGACTAAGCTCTGAATGAGGACCATTAGTGGAGAAAAGTGGTTTAACTTCTTGAAATGGTTTCTGCAAAGGTGGTGTTTTGAGTGGATCCTTGTTCTATTTGTATATATGAGCTCTACTTTTCCATGTGTTGCTATTTTTTATTGCAGTCAAGTCAGAACTGACTCACAGCTGACTCTCCAGGGGATTTTCAGAGACTAGAAATGACAAAGTAGATTGCCCATCTTTCTCCCACAGAGCAGCTGATGGATTCAAATCACCTGTCTTTGAGTTACCCTACAATGATCAATAGTCAGTCTCTTGGGGGGGATTTCCCTTTGATATGTAAAAACACATTGTTGTTGTTATTATTGTTATGTACCGTGTAGTCAGAACTGATACATAGCTGATCTTTCAGAAGGTCTTCAGATGCAATTAATCACATGGAGGACATTGCCCATTTTTCTCCAGCTGGTGGAATCGAACCAGGAATCTTGGAGCTGGCAGAGCAACTCCTTATCACTATGATATCAGGAGATTAAAACTTCATCATATATGTTACAAATACTTTTATATTGTCTCTGATTTTGAATTTATATGGTATTTATGACCATAACATGTTTCAATAAAATACACATTGCCATAACTTAGGCTTTGCTTTAGTTAGTTTAGAAAGATTTTCTCAAAGGCTGTAAAATATTTACCTGCATTGAAATATACCAAAGTAATGTGCAAGTATATGTGAATTAAGATACATGAATTATGATAAAGTAAAGCATGGTTAATACAAGTGATCCTTCAATAAGTCCATGGATAAACAAACTGTGGGACATTTCACATAATATTGCACTAGTCAGGGATAAAAATAAGCCATCAAGTGGCAAAAAGGCAAGGAGGAAACGTAAATGCATATTTCTAGTGAAAGGACTCATTCTGAAAATGTTATATACAATCCCTACTACATAACAGTCTGGAAAAATAAGAAGTGTTTTTAAAACATCAAGGGTTCAGGGACAGATGACTAGGTAGAATATAGGCCAGTGAGATGTTTGGGGCAACAAAACTCTTGTACAATATCATAATGGTTAACACATGGCATTAAATTTTGGTCAAACCCCATGGAGCTATAAACCACAAGCAGTGAACTGTTGTGACTGTTGTTACTGTGATGTACTTTCTAGTTGGAACCAACTCTAGCTGACCCTCCAGCAGGTTTTCAGAGGTAGTAAATTACACCAGAGGAGATTGCTCATTTTCCTACTTGGAGCAGCTGGTGGATTGGTGGATTTGAACCATATGTTTCTTTCGGTTGGCAGCACAACTCCTTACCTCTGAGCCATCAGAACTCCCTTTTGTATAACTAAGGGGGTTAGTTAAAAGATGAATATTTTTTCATCAACTGTATAACAATTGTACCACATAATTCAAGATATTAATAACAGTAGAGGCACTGTTAAATAGTTTAGGACTTACACAGAAACTCTGTTCTTCTTACAAAATTTATAAAGCCAAAACTGCCCTTAAAAAATGAACTCAAGGCTCTCTACTCCTTATCAATCCACAGAATGCCCTCTCTTCTTGTGCAGCCTCAGCCTCATCCCTGAGACACGATGGTGAATGTCGGAGTAAACGGATTTGGCTGCATTGGGTGCCTGGTCACCACGGCTGCTTTTAACTCTAACAAAGTGGATGTTGTTTCCATCAGTGACCCCCTTAATTGACATCAACTACATGGTCTATATGTTCCAGTATGATTCCACCCATTGCAAGTTCAATAGCACTGTCAAGGCTGAGAATGGGAAGCTAGTCATCAATGATAGTCATCACTATCTTCCAGGAGCGAGATCCCACCAACGTCAAGTGGGGTGATAAATAGTGTTGAGTGTGTTATGGAGTCCACTGGTGTCTCGACAACCTTGGAGAAGGCTGGGGCTCACTTGAAGAGTGTTGTCAAAGGGGTAATCATCTCTACTCCTTCTGCCGATGCCCCCATGTTTGTGATGGGTGTGAACCATGAAAAGCGTGACAAGTCTCTCAAGATTGTCAGCAATGCCTCCTGCACCACCAATTCCTTGGCTCCCCTGGCCAAGATCATCCATGGCAACAGTCCATGCCATCACTGGCACCCAGAAGACTGTGAATGGCACCTCTGGAAATCTGTGGCGTGATGGCTGTGGATCTGCCCAGAACATCATCCCTGCATCTACTGGCACTACCAAGGCCATCAGCAAGGTCATCCCTGAACTGAATGGGAAATTTACCAGCATGGCTCTCCATGTTCCCACCTCCTATGTGTTAGTTGTGGACCTGTCCTGCTATCCGGAGAAAGCTGTCAAATATGATGACATCAAGAAAGTAGTAAAGCAGGCATCAGAAGGGCCCCTCAATGCCATCCTGGGATACACTGAAGACCACATTATCTCCTATGACGTTAACAATGACACCGACTCTTCCACCTTTGATGCTGGGGCTGGCATTGCCCTGAATGACCATTTTGTCAAATTTATTTCCTGGTATGACAATGAACTTGGCTACAGCAACTGAGTGGTCAACCTGATGGTTCACATGGCCTCCAAAAAATAAGAGCCCCTTGGGCCACCAGCCCCAGCAAAAGCACTAGAAGAGAGAGAGACCCTCAGCTGCTGGGGAATCCTTGCCCCAACTCGATCCTCTCACACACTGAGAATCTCACATTCTTGACACAGTTTCCATCCAGTCCCCCTAAGAAAGGGAAGGGGTTTGGAGAGCCCCTCTTGTCATGTACCATCAATAAAGTTCTCTGCATTCAGAAAAACAAAATAAAACAAACAAACAAAAAACCCCAACGAACAAAAAAAAACTCAAGTAGTGACTGGGTTATATGGAATTCTTACGGTCTGCTTTTTGAGGAAGCACCAAACTGCCTTCCAGAATGGTTGTACCTTCTTGCAATCCCACAAACAATGCCTAAGATTTCTTACCACATTGTTTCCAACATTTGTTATTTGCTGCCCAGTTAAACTTTGCCACAGTTACTGGAATGAGATGGTACCTCATTGTGATTTTGATTTGCATCTCTCTTATTGCCAGTGATTTGGAGCATTTCTTCATGTATCTATTGTTTGGAATATACTCTGAGGTAACAAGAACTGGGGCACAAACTGAGATTTGTAGACCAGTGTTTAAAGCAGCATTATTCTACTTTACAAGAGCATGTAAACAACCCAAATACCCAACCACAAACAAATGGATTGAGAAATTATGGTACAGTCACGTAATAGAATACTAAGAAGTATGTAGGAGCAATGACTTTGTAAATTATTATCTAACTTGAGAGGTATGGGATAACATTATGCTGAGTGAACTAACTCAATCCCACAAGGATAAATATTGTATAAAACCGTTATTGTAGAATGAGTATAAAGATCCAAGAGGGGTAGAAGAGGTTAGAAGCAGAAGGATGAGGATGTGCAGGGGGTGGGGGGAATTAATCATGGGGTTGTATAATTTGATGGGAGGGGGTATGAGGGAAATGAAAAGAATTTGTTCTTGAAAACAATATAGTCAAATTTTGTAAATTAACTAGTAGGGGGGGGAAAAAGACCACTAAAAAAAAAAGAACCTTTCAGGAAACCGTTGTCAAAATCACAGTAAATACAAACATACACACACATATTCCACTTTTCAATCACTAGTGTCTGCTCAAAACTATTCCTCCTTCTTCGTGTTTCCATATTTAAAGTATTTGAAGTTTCAGTCTCGATGTCATGTCTTCTAGTCTAAGTGTGCTCTATTGTACATAGGGTTTTGAAAGGCCTCTCATTTCGGAAGTGGATGGCCAATTCTCCTTCCTAGTCTGCCTTAATTTAAATGCTCAGATTTAGAACAGTGTCTGATAGACAAGCATTTTACAGGAAGGAACAAATGAAAGACATTTTCCCAATTATTGTTGTTGTTGTTATATGCCATCGAGTTGCCTGCGACTTATAGCGACCCTGTTGCTCTATCTTGTGCCAATCTTATTGTCTCTGATACATCTACCCCCTTTATCTCAGTTACTGAATCTATCAATCTCATCGAGGTTCTTCCTCTCTTTCACTATCCCTCCACCCTCCCAAACATGATGTTCCTCTCCAAGGACTGATCTCTCCTTGCAACATGTCCAAAGAATGTCAGACAAAACTTCAGAATCCTTGTCTCAAGGAGCAGCCTGGCTTCACCCTCTCCAGGATGAGCTTGTTTGTTCTCTTAGCAGTCCATGGTATATTCAATTCTCTTCTCCAGTACCACAGCTCAAAGGCATGAATTCTCCTTCTATCAACCTTAGTCATTGTCCAGCTCTCTAATACAATGTATAGCTTCTGAAAATCCCTTGGAGAATGTCTATTTGTGCTTTATTGACTATGTAAATCCATTTGACTGTGTCGATTCTAATAAATTGTGACTGACATTGAGAAGAATAGGAATCTCAGAGCACTTATTTATGTACAGCCTATACTTGGACCAGGAGACTGTTGTGACAACACAGCAGGGGAACATTCCATGGGATGGAGAAGAGATTGAGACTGTCAACAACTTCATCTTATTTAGATCCACAGTTAACACCCTTGGTACCAGCAGTTAGGAAATCAGGAGATGTATTGCATTGGGAAAGTCTGCAGTTAGGGACCTTTCCAAATTATTGAGGAGTAATAAAGTCAATATAAAGACTATGGTGCATCTGATTGTGGCCATGGTCTTTCTGATCACTTACTATGCATCTGAGAGCTGGACTATGAATAAAGATGACAGAAGAATTGATGCCTTTGAGTTATGCTTTTGAAGAAGAGCACTGAACATCCTATGTATTGCCAAAAGAATAAATACGTCCAGGAGAGGATGCAACCAGAGTGCTCTTTGAAAGTAAGGATGATGAGGCTTCTCCTTACATACTTCTGGCATGTTGGCTTATCCTTGGAGAGGGACCCGATGATTAGAAGGGTGGAGGGTCGGTGAAGGAAAGAAAGATACTCAACCAGGTGGATCAACATGGTGACTGCCACAATGGGCTCTAGTGCGTCAGGAAGTGTGGAGATGTGACAGGATAGGATGGGGTCCTCAACTCGAGGGTATCTAACAACAACAACAACAACATCATCATAGATATTAGAAGAATAATTGATATTTTTGAGTTGTGGTGCTGGAGAAGAATATTGCATATAGCAAGGGTTGCTAAGAAAAAAACTGGTCAATAGTGGAGAGGGTGATACCAGACTGCTTCTTGAAAGCAAGGATTTTGAAGCTCCATCTGACATACTTTAGACATGTAGCAACAAGGGACCAGTTCTTGCGGAGGGACATCATGCTTGGAAGTGTGGAAGGAGAGCACAAGAAAGGAAGACCATAGATGAGATGGATTAACTCAGTGACTGGGGTAATGAGGATAGAAGTACGTGTCAGAGATGATCAAATGGGCTCAGGATAGAACAAAGTTCAGAGCTGTTGCACACGTAGTTCACTATGAGTCACAAGTGACTCAATGGCACATAACAACAATAACAACAACAACAACATATAGTAGTATCTGGAGTATGAAAAGACATTTGACTATGTGGATCATAACAGGTTACCTATAATGATGAGAATAATTAGAATTCCAGAACACTTAATTATATGCATGTGAAAGCTATGAATTGATCAAGAAGCAGTTATTAGAACAGAGTAAGGGAACACTGTACAGTTTAAAGTTAGAAAAGATCTGTATCAGGGCTATACCCTTTCTCCATACTCATTCAATCTGTATGCTGAGCAAATAATTTGATAAATTGAAATAAATAAAGAAGAATGTTACATCAAGATTTGTGGATGACAAATCAACAACCTACTTTACGTAGATGGTACTACTTTACTTTCAGAAAGTGAAGAAGACTTGAAACACTGAAGAAGATAAAAAACTACAGACTTATCATCAAAAAGGGCTCATCATTGGACCAATAAGTTTCATTATGATAGTTGGAGCAAAGATTAAAATTGTCCATGATTTCATTTTACACAGATCCACAAATAACCTACATGGTGATAGCAGTCAAGAAAGCAAAAGACTTTGATCAATAGCATTGGCATAGGGAAACTGGCTGTCCAAATTGGTCTCTCTAAATGCTAAAGAGCAAGAATGTCAGATTACAGACTAAGGTTCACACTTCATAAATTTTTTATAGTCTTAATAGTCTTTTCAATTGTTTTTTATGTATCTGAAAGTTTGATAATAAATAATGATGACTGAAGAACAATGGGTGCACTTTGAAGTAAGGCATTGGAGAAGAGAATTGAATATTCCATGCCCTGCCACAAGTAGAAGCAACGATGATGACCCTTCGCCTCACAAAGTTTGGATGTGTTGTCAAGAGAGGCTGGTCTGTGGGAAAAAACCTCATGCTGAGAAAGATAGAGTATCTTAGAAAGAGAGGAAGACACTCAACAAGATGGACTGACACAGTGATGGTAAGAACAGGCTCAATTGTGTGGAAGGATGAGGTGAAATGGGGTAAGGTTTGGATCTGTTGTTTGCAGGATCACTATGAGTCATTGTCAACTTTGTGACACTTAACAACAATAACATATCATGTGAAGAGTTATTGGGAATAGTAATGGAATATGATGCAGCCATAAAGTAATGTCAACAATATATTTGCAGTTTAGCAATGTCTAAAGAATGCGCGATTTGTTACCCCTCTTTGTGAGGTATACTTCCTTTCCTTTGTCAGCACCTTTTTTTTTTTTTAAATTTAGGTTATTTTTCATTTCAATGAACATCTACAGAGATTTTGGAATTCCATTAATTCATTGTTGCACTGTTCTCCCGGCACAAACCCCTTCCCCCCACCCCCCATTTGCTCCTCTCCTTGAAAAGCAAAAGAAAAACTCCCTCATTGGTACACAATCCCCTCCGCACCTCCCCAAACCCCACCCCTACCCCCAAATATAATCCACTCTGCAACCCTCATTGCATACTCCTACGATAAAAATAATGCCCTAAAATTAATACTTTTAGACTATTCTCTCCCCCATAGACTTCAATGCCGTAAATATAGACTTGACTATAATCCTGAGACTTTTTGCTCTAGTGAAAAAGGAACCATATGTTGTGTAGAAGAGAGAAATCATACCTCAGTTTTAAGTGTTTTGAAGTTAATATCATTAAGGCAGTGTTCTAGGAGAAGAAAGGAAGAATTTTCTAGAAAATTCTCAAACTTGGATTTTATAAATCAGGGATCAATTTCATGAAGCATGAAAGAATCAAAGCTATCTCCCACAAATAAAAAAAAATGTTATAGATTAAATTATAAACGGGGAAACTAGGAAAGAGAGGAAGGGAAAATAATATTTGTGTGTGACTTTACTACTTATTTCCACGTGCTCTTAGATTTTTGTTTTATATCTGAGATTTTTCTCATAGAGGCTTGGAAATCACAGAACTGAGGGGATTTATGTCCTAATTCCCATATGAGGCTATGGCTGACCAAGTGTTCCATGACTAAGAAATGGGCACAACAGATTTGTAGTGCTATTTAGAGATAACATCTGAGACAGTGTTCCATGGTTCCTCACAGCCAGGGCATAATCTGAGAGAGAGGCAAATATTCCAATTTGTTCACTTTCCTCCAGTTTGGTTGTCATGTGCTATCGAGTCTCTTGTGACTCATAGCAACCCTATGTACTAGAGCCCTAAATAAACTCTGCTGTATCCTTTGCCAACTTCACTGTCTCTGACACACCTACTCTCATTATCTCAATCACTGAATTGATCCATCTCATTGAGGGTCTTCCTCTCTTGTTCTGTCCCTCCACCCTCCCAAGCATGATGTCCCTCTTCAAGGACTGGTCCCTCCTTGCAACATGCCCAAAGAATATCAGATGAAGCTTCAGAATCTTTGGCTCCGAGGAGCAGCCCTGTTTCACCCTCTCCAAGACAAATCTGTTCTCCTAGCACCACAGCTCAAAGGCATCAATTCTCTTTCTATAATCCCTAGTCATTGTCCAGCTCTCTGGCACATCCAGTTTGGTAGGAGTAGATTGAATAGAGCAAGCAAAATAAAAAGCTGAGAGTTGGAAACTAGACATGTCCAATGTGATGACTGACTTTAAAGCAGAGCAACGAGACCTTATTTGCAGAATGGACTACCAATGGTTGAGGCATATAGGGAATTGGAATGAGCTTTAGGGATGGTTATTAGTAACAATTCCAGCTAAGATAAGACCTACTAAACAGTGCCAGGTAATGGGATCGCCAAGAAAGGGGGGGGGGGAAATCAGGCTAGACTGAGAGGGTCAGACTCATGTTTTTGAGTCTGGAAGTGAAAGCAGAGAAGACAAAAGTTGGAGTTCAAAGTGAAAATGGACTGTACTTCACCGCACAATATATACCAGCTCTTTATCTTTTTTGTGGAACCATGTTAATTTAAAGTTTGCAAATGAAGTTTCAAAGTTGTCTACAAATGCAATTTAAAGCATACTTCAAACTCTCCAGAATCTACCTACTGTCTGTAACAGGACAAGGGTTGTCAATCAGAGAGGATTAGGGGCAAAGTAAAGTTCACAGGGAAAAATGCAGGACCATAAATGAGAGAAGCTGGAAAAAAAGATAATTGCAGAGGTTAGAGTAGATATAGAGCAAATGAACAAACAGTAAGGGTGAATGAGTCTCAACTTTACAGACAAGTGGGCACATGGCATCCAAAGTTGGGATCAACCTAATGATAAGACATCAAATTACTAATGCTTTCAAGATTGATAGGCTCCCACATAGAAATATCTGTGTCTTCTGCGGAGATTCTTTGGGACCTGTTCTCAGAGGAGGGCTGGAAGAGAGTCAGAGCACAGCATTAGACAAACTGTTTCTAGATAAACTAACAAACTCGAAAGGGTATGAGCTAGGGAAAAGAAAGGATATTTTGTACTCCCTTATTTTTAAATTATATTTGATAATCAAAATGTTTGCAGGCAGCAATTTAGCCCTGGGAAAAGTGCCCATTGAAAATTGAGCTGAATAGCAGACCTCGAATCTCATTACATGAGTAATGGTCTCAACAAAGCGTGCCTATTCTTTGCCACCCACTCTGGCTTGCACAAAGGAAATAACCCTTAGGCAAGAAGAGGAGACTAATGCAGACACAGTGCTTCTACAGATGCCTTATTGTTGCTTTTTCAAATATAGCACCAAAGTCTAGGTTTTGTTCGCAATGTAAGAAATTCATTTGGCTGCTGTGAGCTAGGAAATTGGTGCAGAATGATTTGCCACAGACAAATAAATCGGCCTGTGTTTTACTTTGAAAGTGTTATTTGGAATGAAAAGCAGACTTAAATGTTAAATTAGGACAATACCTTCTTTGTCAAGACTAATTATATAGAGAGTAGTTCACATTTTTCATCATTAATAGGCTATTCTCTGGTGATCATAACACTACTTTTTTGAGGTACTAAAGGTCAATAATGGGTCAAATATTTTAGATAGTGTATTTTTTTTTCTGGGACATTTCATGAGGAGAATTGTTCTGCTAAATATAAAGTGACCTGGCTTCTAGGCTATTAAAAAAAAAGGCAAGAAGAACAGGAGAGGGACAAGAGGAAAGCAACCTACTAGATTTCAAGGTATTGTGCACACTTAAAACAGCCCCTTTTGGTCTCTGTGCTCCCTAAGTCTTTCTTCCACAAAGTGAATAGACTTATCTTTTACAAACGAATTACATCGTACATTTTTATTCTCTTTATCTGTTAAAAATGTAAACTACTATTTTGTGTATGTTTTATGTTAACATATGTTAGGGATATTGGTTAGTAGTTATTGAAATAAATTTTTCTTCTTTTATTTGGATACCATATTATAAAATCAACATACAGAAGGTAATAACCTTCCTACAAACAACTAGAAGAACCAAATTTACAATAGCTAACTTTGGCTTGGAGGGACAGCGCAAGAGAGGAAGATCCAGGATGAGATGGATTGATTCAGTGACTGGGGTAATGCGGGTAGGTGTGTCAGAGACAATAAGATTGACACAGGATAGAGCAGGGCTTAGGGCTGTTGTTCATAGAGTCGTTATAAGTCACAGACGACTTGACAGCATATAACAACAACAGCAACAACTTTGACCTGAAGCTGAGCTGCAATCCCAAAGGCACGTGGTCAGAGTCCTCCAGTTGCTCTGGGGGAGCTAGATGGGCAACCTCTTGAGAGATTGGTTTCTGAAAATCCACTGGAGGGTCAGTTTTGAGTCAGTTCCAGCTTGGTGGCAAATAACAACAGATATAAAATTAAGAGGAAACATCTGGAAGTTTTAGGATGAGGAACACTATAAAGTAGTCTTGAGAGACACAAAAACAGACTTAAGCAAGTTTAAAATTTATCTGCCACCTTTGATTCTGGATGTAGTAAAGTTCTTTTGAAGTAACAAACAAGCAACCATAGCTATGGAGGCCTTGAAAAACAGCTGCAATGGGTGCACTTGTCTGGTGGTGGTGTGATTGTTCAGCTTCTGTTATCTATATTGTTTCTGTCTAATCAGTTCTGACTCATGACAATTTTATATTTGCCGAGTAGAAATACTCAGGAGTTTTTAAGACCACAGTCCTCATGGAAGCAGATTTCCAGACCTTCTTTGGTCCTCTGAACAGATGCTAGTTGCCAGCTTTATAGTTGCTCAAGTTAGAATAGAGTAGGAACGGGGATATAGTGGGGCATGGAATCGTTGCATGAATTTATTCAGACTGATTGAACAGAGTAGGAAACACAGATTTAAACCCTTTTCTCTTTTCTGCAAGAGTTGGTGTAAAAGGAGGATTATTACTTTTTAAAATGTTTAGTCAGCTTTCTCAAGAAGAGGTTTGGGTTGAAAAGTCTTCTTGACTCCCAGTGGGTCCTTCTCAGCTCTCCATTCTCAGTGGCAGGAAAACTCCCACTTTTCATGGTCTAGAGGGTCTTTATTGTCCATCTTGCTTCACCTCCTTTCACCCTGAGTCCCTGAGCTTCAGAGTCCTCGGACTTTTTCAAAGGCTTTGTTTTTGCCCCTCTAGAGTAGAGAATTTGGCAGTCCCTGTGTAGAGTAATCAATTAACTCACTTCTCTTCCAAAAGAAATATCTGGGTTTTGATCAAACCTGAGGTGCTTCAGAAGAACAACCTGGTTATCTACTTCCAGAAGACTACACTCTGGAAACTCTGTGAGCCCCATCCATTCTATACATATGGCGTTGTTATGAGTCAGAACCCAGTGTGGGCAACTGGTTGTTTCTGAATTTCCCTCTCCTTTGTTTTTGTTTTATATAGGGAGAGGAATTACCAGATTGATGTCTGGGAGACAACATCTATTTTTGTTGTTGTTGTTATTTATGCATTCTTTTTTTGTTTTGTTTTTGTACAATCAATAGCATTTATTATGTTGTGTTTATGTCTATTGTGTTTTATAATTTCATCCCTGTAATTCCATTTTAGATAATTATTATTGATCAATGCTTTTGTCACCTTGACTCATCAAATCTCTTTTGCACTTTGCCTATTACTTCACTCCCCCCACTATTCATTCACTAATTTCTGCTGTTCTAATGGATTTTCCCACCGTCTCCTTCTGTACCTCCCTTTCCATTATGAACTGTTATGCATATTCTATAGCCATATTTTAATTTTGTCACTTCTTCCAAGATGGAATCTCCCTTTTCTGGATTCTTTACAGTGTTCATTATGAATTCTATTCCTGCTTTTTCAACCCCCACCCCCTTTTTGTCTTGTGATGATTTTTAAAAAAAGTTATTTCTCTATGCTTAGGATTTCAACTCTTTTTTCCATAATTTGTAGTTTAAAAAATATGAAATGCTAATGAATTTGCATTTCACCCTTGTGCAAGAGCCATATATTGTTCTAAATTTAGTATATGGGCTGCCAAAACCAGCACGGTTTCTGTTTTTATAGAATGTTTGGGCCATTTGGCATGGCTTCATGCCCTTCTTTCCTTTTTAATTTTTTCTTCAATGATGTTTAATACCCTCTGTTTTTCTTGTGCATCAGCAAGTCGGAACTGACCCATAACTGACCCTCCAGTGGGTTTTCAGAGGCAGATAATCGTATGGGAGGAAATTGCCAATCCTTCTCCCTCAGAGCATCTGATAGATTCAAACCATGTGCTTTGGGGATTGCGCTGCAGCTTCTTACCATTAGGCCACCAGAACTCCCTGTACTATGTCTACAGTGGGAGAAAAGGTTTCTTTTCTTTTCCTGTCCTGCCTCTAATACTTGTGTATGTATATCTGGCTCCATAAGAAAAAGTCCAAGGTGTCTGAGGAGCCCATACTCAACTTTGACTGATTCTTTAACTTGTCAGCTGATTTTTCCCTAACTCTCTTTTTCCTCACTAATCTCTGTCAGAGGTAAAATATTCCCATCTCTCCTTGGAGGCAAGGCTTATCTCTTCAGGATTCCAGCTATTTTACTGCCTCATGAATTTGTCTCTAGAATAGGTTTACAAAAATTATGATTTTGTAATTTATAGAACTCTTTCTCACTGTTAAAAGTGCTCTCCCCAGCTTTATATATCCTAGGAGGATACATGTTTCCCATAATTCAATCTCTAATGTAACAAAAAGCTTTGGATTTCAGATATTTCTGGGAAAGCAACCCAGAGAGTTCATTTCTCCATATTTTCTACTTTACACTAAACCTATAAGATTACAGTAGAGACCTCAGGCTCCGGGACCTGCAGATGAGGTCAAGAGGGAATAATGCCGACTTGGAAAGGAAGATAGCATTTACAGTGATAACCACTCTGGATGCAAGAAGTATGGTTTCTTAAGGGACTGTTAGACAATCTCATGAAGAAGTTTTTTGTTTGCCTGGTTTTAAATGTTTTATTGTGAGCTGGGTAAATGCTTATAGAAAAGACAATCCAAACACGTTTTTATCTGTGGCATTGAGTGCAGTCCCTGCACTGTATCTACTTCCTGCTTGTGCTTAATTGTACACATTGATCCTTATGATCCTACACTTCTCTGTATTCTGAACTCCATGCTTGGGCATATGCTGCCCTTTGATCTCACATGATTGGTTGTTTTAGGGGATATATGCCTTCTTGGTGATACTGTTCATCTTATAGCTATGCCTTTTCTTTAATTGAAAATTGTGCCCTAGAGATGGATTAAAGAGTTGAAACCAGTATTACTCTTTGCAAATCCTTATGAAAATAATTTTCTTTAAAAATGGGGACATGGGGGGAGGAAAGAGTTGCAGTGTGATCAAAGGCCACATTCCTGAGAGTCCCATCAGCCTCTATCTGACCAATAAGGCTCATTTTCTTATTATTTGACTTTAGTTCCTTATGATTTTACTATTCTAGTCAAGATTTCCTGTTGTGATTGCTTTTAGATGAGTCAGCAGTGATAGCTGGGCATGATGTAGTTCTTCTGGTCTCAGAGTTATGGAGTCTGATCTCAGAGGTTTGCATGGTTCTTTAGTCTTTGACCTGATTATTTCCATTGATCTTTGATTTTCTTCACACAATAAAAGATGAGTAGTTGCACTATGGATGGACACTCACAAGCTTTTTAGGATCCCAGTAGCTATTCATCAAAGTTGTTGCTGCTTGTTCCTATGTACTCTCAAGTACATAGCGATCCTAGGTACAATAGCCCTGAAATCTGCTCTATCTTGGGCCAATCTTAATTTCTCCGCCACACATACCCCCATTACCCAAGTCACTAAATCAATCCATCTCATTAAGGGTCTTCTGTGCTGTCCCTCCACCCTTCCAAGCATGATGCCCTTCTCTAAGGACTGGTCCCTCCTTGCAATATGCCCAGAGTATGTTAGATGAAGCCCCAGAATCATTGTCTCCAAGGAGCAGCCTGGTTTCACTCTTTCCATTATGAACTTGTTAGTTCTCCTAGCAGTCTACAGTATATTTAATACTCTTCTCCAGCACCACTGCTCAAGGCATCAATTCTTCTATCATCCCTAGTCCAGCTTTCTGATGAATAGCAAGTAATTGCAAAGACTATGGCCTGGATCAGGTGTACCTTAGTCTCCAGACTGATGTTGTTGCTCTTCAGTACTCTGGAGAATACAGCAGACTTTCCCAATGCAATTCGTCTTTTGATTTCCCAGCTCCTGGTACCAAGAGTGTTGACTGTGGAGTCAAGAAAACTAAAGCTATTAACAATCTCTTCACTATCTATCACGATACTGTCAATCGACCCAGTGGTGAGAATCTTTGTTTTCTTGATGTTGAGCTTCAATCTATACTGAAAGCTGTAATCCTTGATGTTCTGCAGCAAGTCTTTCAGGTTCTTTTCAGTTTTAGCAAGCAAAGTGTGTTATCTACATAACATAGGTTGTTGATGAGCCTTTTCTCCAATCCTGGTGCCAAATTCCTTCTCATAGAGCCCAGCCTCTCAGATGATCTATTCTGCATATAGATTGAAAAGGTATGGTGATAGGACACATTCCTGGCATACACCGTTTCAGATTTTGAACCATGCAGTGTTTCCTTGCTCTGTTCTGATGGCCGCCTCCTGGTCCAAGTATAGATTTTGCAGAATCAAAATCAAGCGTTCTGGGATTCCCACTCTTCTCAGAGTTAGCCAGCTTATTGTGATCCACACAGTCAAATGCATTTCTATAGTCAATAAAAGATTCTTCTAAAAATTATGTAAAAACAACTGGAACAGCACATCAACAGAGAACTACCACATATGCAGGCTGGGTTTAGAAGAGGGTGTGGTAATAGGGATATTAGATGGATCTTGGCAGAAATTCATCAAGTAAGATATAGAAAAATATCTTTGTGGACTATGCTGTTGTTGTTGTTGTTGATTGTTTTTGAGTTGAGCACAACTCATAGTGACCCTATGAACAAAAGGCCTGAAGCCTTTCTACGACATTTATCAAAGTCCATAGAATTTCTGGAGGCATGTTGCTTAGGAAGTGGATGCTACTCCTGCTTCCATATTATGTCAATTAACATTTATGCTTACCAAAACTATGTCCTGATCCCCTAGAACCAGTGCCTTATGCCTTCAAAGAATTTGATTATGGCTAAAAAAGTTTTCATAAGCTTATTGTTGGTGTTGTTGTTTTGTACCATCAAATTCGGATCAACCCATAGCTGACTGCCCAGTGAGTTTTCAGATATGGTAAATGATATGGGAGGAGATTGTCCATCCTCCTCCCATAGAGTGGCTGGTGTATTAGAACCGTGTGCCTTTTGGATTGCAGCACAGTCTCTTAAAATTACAGCTTGCTTAGCTCCACAATCAACACTCTTCATACCAGTAATCAGGAAATCAAAAGACAAATTTCACTGGGAAAATCTTTTGTTAGGAGCCTTTCCAAAGTACTGAGAATCAACGATGTCAGTCTAGAGACTAAGGTGCGCCTGATCCAGACCATGGTCTTGGCAATTATTTTATATGCATCAGAGAGCTGGACTGTGACTAAGGATGACAGAAGAAGGATTGATGTATTTGAGTAATGGTTCTGGAGAAGAGTCTTGAACACACCATGGACTGCCAAGAAAACAAACAGGTCTGTCTTGGAAAGGGCAAAATCAAGTTTCTCCTTGGAGGCTAGGATTTTAAAGCTCCATCTCACGTATGTCAGGCACATGGCCAAGAGGGACCAGTCCCTGGAGAAGGACATTGTGCTCAGAAGAGTGAAGGGACAATGCAGAGAGAAAGAAGACCCTGGAAGAATTGGATTGATGTAGTAACTGAGACAATTGTGGTAGGTGTGCTGGAGTCAGTGAGACTGACTTAGGACAGGACACGCTTCAGAGATGTACATAGGGTCAATATGAGTCACAGGTGACTGAACTGCACATAACAACAACAAAACCCCCTTGAATGCTGTACTATATCCATGGATTTATTTGTACCAAAAGACATATGTAAGATATGCTCTCTCAAACTTGTATCCATTCATGGATATCGTCCCACTCACCTTTTCATTCCTATACAGCTTGAATATTATAACTATTCACTTTTAAATTGTAGTACGAGTCAGTAGTTATTTTATTTTGAGGGAACATTCTTCTAAGTGGTACAGCACTCTTCTGTCAATTTGCTGTACTAAGGTAACTTGGTGCTGCTGTGATTCTGAACCTTGTGCCATTGGGAGTGTTAAATGCCATAATGTTTACCTATAATGGACAATGTTTGGTGGAGCTCTCAGTTTAAGACAGGTTTGGAAGCAGGAGTGGCATCCACTTCCTAAACAACATGCCTCCAGAAACTAAGAACTTTGAGAAACAATGACTGTTATAGAAAGGCCTTTTGTCCATAGTGTTGCTATGAGCCGTTCTTGACTCAATGGCAATCAAAAACAACAGATAGTATTTACTTTTGTTGCTTTTAACTCTGGTCCTTCCCCCAGTGTCTTTCTTTGCCTCCTCATTATCTTTTTTCTTTGTTACATAGTTTTCTATTATATATATGTATCATCACACTTTTATTGTTTCTGTTGTTAGGTGTGGTCAAGTCAATCATGAGTTGAGCAACCCTGTGAACAGCAGACCTGAATGCTGCCCTATCTTTTAAATTGCATTTCCTGCCCTAATCTTTCAAACGGCATTCCTTTCCTAGTTGCACTTCTTCCAGGAAAGATTCGTTTCTTAGGGCAGTCTATGGGGTATTCAGTACTTTCTTCCAACACCACAACTCAACACGTTTTCACTGTTCAATTCTTTCAAAAAGATGACTGCGTTCTACTTAGACAATCTTAGTCAGGAAACTCCGCTGAAATGTATCTACTATAGTCGACCTTGCTAACATTTGAAATACTGGTGACATAGCTTTCATTATCATGACAACACACTTGCCACCACAATATAAATACTAGCAGATAAGTGGTAGCACTCCTACTACTAGATATATGTATGCTGTTGCTGTGTACTAGCAAGTCAGGACAAACTCATAGCTGATTATCCATTGGGTTTTCAGAGATAGTAAATTATATGGGAGGAGATTTCCCATCTTTATTTCTTAGAGTTGTTGAGGGATTCAAATCACATGCCTTTGGTTTGACAACACAACTCCTTACCACCAAGTCCCAGGAATACTAGATAAGTTACTTAGAAAAATAAAACATATATGGCATAAGTAGATATATTCACACTCACATACAGAGCAACATTATTCACAATGACAAAAATACCAAAATAACTGAAGTAATTATCAATTTTAGAATGCATAATAAAAGTATTGTCATCTGCAAAGTACAAGTTGTTGATGAGTCTTTTTCTGATCCTGATATCAAATTCCTCTTTGTAGAATCAAAGTTCAGGAATTATTTGCTCAGCAAACAGATTGACTATATACAGAGAAAAGGACACAACTCTGATGCACACCTTCAATACAGATTACATCTCAACATCAAGAAAATAAAAGTCCTCACTATAGAGAATCAAATTATCAACAACTTCATCTTATTTGGATCCTCAGTTAACACCCTTAGTACCAGTAGTCATGAAATAAGAAGACTCATTGCAGTGGGAAAATCTGCAGTTTGGGACTTCTCCAAATTATTGAGTAATGATTTCCAAAGGTGCTAGTCTTTCAGGCCATAGTCTTTACAATCACTTGCTATGCATCTGAGATCTGGACAATGAATAAGGATGACAGAAGAATTGATGCCTTTGAGCTGTGGTGTTGGAGAAGAGCGCTGAACACTCCCTGGGAAGCCAAAGGAACAAACAGATATGTCTTGAAGAGGATGCAGCCAGAGTGTTCTTTGGAGGCAAGAATGATGAGACTTTGTCTCACATACTTTGGGCATGTTACTAGGAGGGGCTATTCTTTGGAAAGGAACATGGAGCTAGAAAAGGTGGAGGGTTAGTGAAGGAAAGGAAGACCCTTGACTGGATTGATTGACATGGGGACCATTGCAATGGGTTCTTGTGTATCAGGAAAGAACAGCATAGAACATGGTTCAGATCTTTTGTTTATAGGGTTGCTATGAGTTTTACTCAACAGCACCCAACAACAACAACAACAACAACTACCATAGGACCAACAGTCAACATTATGATAGGTGGATAGATGGATTATCGAAGCTGTCAATTACTTAATTTGCTTGGGTCAACAATCAACAGCCTTGGTACCAATAGTCAAGAAATCAAGAAAAGTATTGCAATGAGCAAGTCCACTGTCAGGTACCTCTCTAAAATGTTGGAAAGTAATGATGCCTGTTTGAAGACTAATGTGAGCTTGATTCAGGCCATGTTCTTCTCAATCACCTGCAATGTATTAAGAGCTGGACAATGAATAAGGACGACAGAAGAAAATTTGATGTTTTTGAGTCTTGGTGCTGGAGAAGAACACTAAACATCCCATGGACTGCCAAAAGAACAAACTGATATATCTTGGATAATGTGCAGACGGTAAAACTTCATCTCTCATACTTTGGTCATGTAGCTAGGCAAGGCTATTCCTTGGAAAAGGACATCATACTTGGAAAGATGGAGGGTCAGCAAAGGAGAAGATGATCCTAATGAGATGCATTGACATGACATGTGACTTCAGCAATGGGCTCTAATGTATAAGAGATGATGAGCATGGCACAGATAGGGCAGTGTTCAGGTCTGCTGTTCATAGGGGTGCTAGATTCATGCTTCACTTGACCACACCTTACAACAAAAACAATAAAAGTGCAGTACATACATATAATGGAATACTATGTAACAAAGAAAAAGATTAATCTGTGAAATATATATCAATCTCGAGTTATCTTAACTTTGTATTATGTTGAGTGATACAATATTTAACCACAAATGGATAAATATTGTAAAAACCCATTATGATAAAAAGTTAAGACAAATTTTACTCTCCGAAATATTATATGAAAGTTATCAGGGTGAAAAAGGAAATTTCCTTAGCAGCAAGTATGGTGAAACTTTGTCTCGCATACTCTGGGCATGTTATTAGGTAGGACCAGTCCTTGGAAAAAAATCACACTGAAGAAGATGGAGGGTTAAGAGAAAGACAGCAAGAGCCCCACAAGATGAACTGACAGTGATGATTAGAATATGCTGGAGCACAGCAGAGATCATGAGAATGGTGCAGCATCGGGCAACGTTCAGATCTGTTGTTCACAGAGTCACTGTAAGTGGCCATCAGCAACAATAATGCCAGGAATAATAAACCAAAAAGGAGTCATGTCACATCATAACAAAAAAATTCAAGATGTATGCTTAAGCATAATACTGTCAATGATAGACTAATATTCATCTATATACAAAGAATATCTGTTAAAATGACTATATTTTCATTCTTCAATATATTTATTGCTACCTCTTGTCATAATAGTAAATACAACATGAAAATTAGTGACCACCAATGAAATCTTTTATCTTTCTATACTAATTTTTTCCCCATGCAGTAATTAGAGGGTTTTTTTAAAAAAAAATAAATCTCAAATTAAGACATTACATAGGATGTTACTACAATTTTTCCCCCAGTCTGTAGGTTTTCTTTTCTACCTATTAGAAAATAGGTAGAATGATTCAAAATGGGGAAAGGTGTACGCCAAGGATGTGCCCTATCTCCATACCTTTTCAACCTGTATGCAGAACAGATTATCCGAGAGGCTAGAGGCTCTATGAGGAGAAGTGGGGCATCAGGATTGGTGGAAGATCTATTAACAATAGGCGTTATGCAGATGACACACCCTGCTTCCTGAAACTGAAGAGGACCTGAAAGGCTTGCTGTAGAGGGTCAACGCCTGCAGCCTTCATTATGGATTGAAGCTCAATGTCAAGAAGACAAAGATTCTCACCACTGGACCAATTGACAGCATCAGGATGGATGGTGAAGAGATTGAGATTGTTAACAACTGTAGTCTGCTTGGCTCCATGGTCAACATTCTTGGCACCAGTGTCCAGGAAATAAAAAACCATATTGCGATGGGAAAGTCTGCTGTTAGGGACCTCTCCAGGGTACTGAACAGCGATGGTGTCACTCTGGAGACTAAAGTGCATCTGATAAAGGCTATGGTCTTTGCAATCACTTGTTATGCATCGGAGAGTTGGACAATGACTAGGAAGGATAGAAGGAGAATTGATGCCTTTGAGCTGTGGTGCTGGAGAAGAGTATTGAATGTACCATGGACTGCCAAGAAAACAACAGATTCATCCTGGTGAGGGTTAAATCAGGCTGCTCCTTGGAGGCACAAATTCTGGGGTTTCATCTGACGTACTTTGGACATGTTGTAAGAAGGGACAGGTCATTGGAGAGGGACATTATGCTTGGGAGGTTGGAGGGATGGCTCTATGAGGTGGATTGATTCAGTGACTGGGGTAATCGATATGGGTATGGCAGAGGCAGTGTGACTGGTGCAGGATACAGCAGAGTTTAGGGCTGTTGTACATAGGGTTGCTATGAGTCTCAAGCGACTCAACAGCACATAACAACAACCTATTAGAAAAAGGTTGGTGTTTGGTTTTTGTTGTTTTTTTTTAAGTATCTTTCTTTTTTTAAAAAAAATATTTTATTATTTTGTGTGCGTGTGTGTGTACCATCACATTGAATCTGACTGGTACGGGAGGAGATTGCCCCTCCTTCTCCAGCAGAGCATCTGGTGGATTTGAACTGCATACCTCTGAGTAGAAAAAAGGTTTTGATGCACATAGGGACTTAATCTTTAGAAGGTCTCTTTTGTCAATGTTATCCTCTTCTGGTTGTGAATTTCTGGCTGAATTTACCAGCTCTTTATACCACAGACTAGGTTTCCAAGTTTAGTCCCACTTTGTCTCTTATGATCTTTATGGTTATGGGCTTTATCCTTAGATCTCTGATCCACTTTTAGTTGGTTTTCGTATATGGTGTGAGATGTGAATCCTGCTTCAGCTTTCTGCAGGTAGCCATCCAGTTTTGCCAGCACCATATTTTGAAAAAGTTGTTTCTCCTTTTGTTAGGTTTTGTTTCCTTGTCAATTACCAGCTGTGGTGCTGGAGAAGGGTATTGAATATACCATGAGCTGCTACGAGAACAAACTGTTTCATCCTAGAGAGGGTGATACCAGGCTGCACTTTGGAGGCAAGGCTTCTGAAGCTTCGTCTGACATCCTTTGGACATGTTGTAAGGGGGGGGATGCAGCCCTAGGAGATGGACATCATGGCTGGGAGGGTAGAGGGACAGCATAGGAGAGCAAGATTCTCTATGAGATGGATTGATTCAGTGACTGGGGTAATGGGAGTATGTGTGTCAGAGACAATAAGATTGGCACAAGATAGAGCAGGCTTTAGGACTGTTGTACATAGGCTAGCTATGAGCTGTCGGTGACTTGACAGCACATAACAGAAACAATAGCTATATGGGTTAATTTCTGGGTTCTCAATTCTTTTCCATTGGTCTATATACTTGTCATTGTACCAGTATATGCTGTTTTGGTTATTATGTCTGTATAATAGGTTTTGGGATCAGGAAGTGCTGTGCCTCCCTTTACATTTTTGCTTTTCAGAAGTTTTTGCTTATTCGGGGTCTCTTTTATTTTTAAATAATCTTATAAATGACCTTTTACATCTATTTGAAAAATGAATTTGGTATCTGTATTGAGATTGTGTTAAACATGTAGATTGCTTTTGGTATGATTGTCATTTTCACTATATTGAGTCTTTCTATTCATGAACACTTCAAAAATGTTCATGAATAGGAAGACTCAATGAGTAAGGATGATAGGAAAAAAAATGCAGCTGAGTTGTGGTTTTAGAAGAGAGTATTGTATGTCCCATGAACTGTCAAAAGACAAAAACAGATATGTCTTGGAGAAGGTGACGCCAGATTGCTTCTTAAAAGCGAGGATGGCAAAGCTTCATCTTGCATACTTTGGATGTGTTTCTAGGAGAGGCTTTTCCTTGAAGAAAGACATCATGCTTGGAAAAGTTGAGCAATGACGAAGAAGAAGACTCTCAACCAGGTAGATTGACACAGAGGAATGGGCCCAAGTGTGTCAGAGATTTTTGAGATTGGCACAGGGTAGAACAGGATTCAGGCCTATTGTTTATAGGGTCTATGAGTCATACTCGATTTGGTAGCATCTAATAAATCATCATCATCCGTGAATAGAGAATATTATTCCATTTATTTAGGTCTTTTATTGTTTCTTGTGGTAGTGTTTTTACTTTCTCTTACAAAGATCTTTTGTGTCTCTCGTTAGATTTATTTTCAAGTATCTCTGTTTGTACTTGGTTATTGTAAATAGTCACAGGAAAAGTATGTGCAATTTCCTTTCCTCTGATTTACTGCCTCTGAAAACCTGCTGGAGAATCAACAATGGGTCACTTCCAACTTTATGGTATACAACAACAACATTGTAAATGGAATTGCTGTCTTATTTTCCTTTTCTGTTTTACTTGTTGCTGTGGAGGAATCCCATTGATTTTTATATTGTTGTTTTTGTTGTTGATTGCTGTGGAGTCAAAAATGACTCATAGTGATCCTATGAACAAAAAAGCCTGAAGCCTTTCTATAACTATCGACGTTTATCAAAGTTCATAGAGTTTCCAGAGGCATGATGTTTAGGAAGCCACTTATGCTTCCAAACCTGTCTTAAACTGGGAGCTCCACCAAATACTGTCCATCATGGGTAACTGTTATGGCATTTGACACCCCAATGGTACAGGTTCAGTTACCCCAGTATAGTATATTGACAGAAGAGTGCTGTATGACTTAGAATAATGTTCTTCCAAAATATAATAACCAACTTTAAATGCAAAGGCCCTTCCCAAGGTCTTGTTGACTCTAAATGAGAGGCTTAAATTTAAAAAAAGACAACACCCAATATAGTATGTTGTTATTGTTCTGTGCCGTTGAGTCACCTGCAATGCACAGCGACCCTATGTACAGCAACTCTAACCCCTTCCCTGTCCCAAGAGAATCTCACTAATTCCAACACACCAACCCCCACTGCCCCAGATACTGTATCAATCCATCTCATCTGGCGTATTCCTCTCCTGCACTTTCCGTTCACCCTTCCGTGCATGATGTCCTTCTCCAAGGGCTGATCTCTGCTGGCCACATGCCCAAAGTAAGTGAGGCAGAGCTTCAAAATCCTAACCTCCAAGAAGAGACTGGATTTCACTCTCTCCAAGACAGACCAATTTGCTTTCTTGGTAGTCCATGACATGTTCAAGACGCTTCTCCAGCTCCACAACTTGAAGGCATCTATTCTTCTTCTATCATTCTTAGTCATTGTCCAACTCTCTGAAGCATAAGAAATCATTGAGAAGACCATGACCTGGATTAGGTGCACCTTTTTCTGTAGACTGTCATTGTTGCTCTTCAGTACTCTGGAGAGGTCCATGACAGCAGTTTTTCCCCAATGTAATTTGTCTTTTGATTTCCTGACTGCTGGTGTTAAGAGTGTTGATTGTGGATCCAACCAAGCTGTAATTTATAACAATCTCAATCTCTTCTCCATCTACCATGGTGCTCCCAATTGGCCCAGTAGTGAGAATCTTTGTCTCCATGTTGAGTTTCAATCATACTGAAGACTACAGTCCTTGACCTTCTGCAGCAAGTGTTTTAGGTCTTCTTCAGTTTCAGCAAGCAAGCTTATGTCATCTTATATCCTGCCATTCTACTAAAATGGCCTACTAGGTCTAACAGTATTTTTGGTTGTTGTTGTTGAGTCTTTGGGGTTTTCTATATACACTGTATTATCATCATCTGCTTATAGCATCTGTTTTACTACCTTTTTACTAATCTGAATGCCTCCTGTTTCCTTTTCTTGTCATATTGCCCTAACAAGTATTTCTAATACAATATTGAACAGGAGTGCAAATATTTGTTTTAACTGGCTTTTGAAGCATCCAAAAGACATCAACATAACACAATAACTTGCCTGAAAGATACTGTCTTTAAATTGACTGAACAGAATAAAGAATTGTAAAACATAGTTTCTGAATAATCAAGAAATTACAAAGTAAAAACTTTTCTTGTGACTTTGACTATAATTTTCTCTGATTATCTAATGGCAACTACTTCTTTTCACCCTCCTCTCCCGTTTTACTGCCTGAAAACACTTTATCTAACTTCTCACCAAAACGTCAAGAAAGAAGCACAAATTTACATAAAAATCTTTAAGATCTTTCTCTCTAATAATCAGTTAGACAAAAATAACTTCTTGCTTAGAAAATAAATATGAGAACACATCTGGTCATCTCAAAAGCTTTTAGCACATTCTAGATTAAGTTTTTCAGATAAAGGAGCTAAGAGGGTTTTTTTTAAAAACCAAATAAAACAAAACAAAAACAAAACAAACAACACAACATTTCTCTTTGAGCTGAAATCTGAAATTTCAGCCTTAGTTAAAAATAATCATTGAGATATGAAAGCTGTTACCTCTTCAGAAACAAGTAATTTAGCTCATAAATTTGTCCAAACATTAAAAAGAAAGTAGACTGCCAAAGCCAACAGTTAATGGTTATCAATTATATCAGTAACAAGGACCAGCCAAGAAAAGGAATTTTAAGCCTTTGAATGAGCCTAAAATGGGTCTCTGCCTACCTATTTATCATTATAAAAAGGAATATATTAAGTAGAAAAGTAAAGCATTTTAATTAACAACCAAAAAAAATGTATTCACCCCAACCTTACGCTTCTTTGTTCAGAACAGAAGGACTCTGGGACAAGACCAGAGTTGATTCCCACCTCCACCCCAAGAGTAACTCTAAGCCTTTAAGGAGAAAAAACAATATATATACTTTATTTTGTTGAATGTGGCTTTATTGCACGTCAAAGGTATTGATTTTTTTGTTTTGTTTTTAAACTGAAGATTTGTGTCAATCCTGTTTCCACCAAGTCTGTCTATGACCACCGTCTATCTAAAACATGTGCTCTTTTTGTGACCCTGTGCACAATTTGCTGATTTTCACATTATCTCAAACTTTTTTCATAACACGGTTGTGTACTTAATAGACTTCAAAACAAACCAACTCATGTTATTCCTTGGAGAGGAATGTCATGCTTGGAAAGGTGGAAAAAAGGGAAGGGGGAGGTGAATAAGAAGAAGATCGTCCACCAAATGGATTGACACAATGACTTCAACAATGGGATCAGAGGTGGTGAGACTGGCATAGGATAGGATAGGAGTCAAGGAGTCACTTTGAGTTATATTTGACTCAATGGCACCTAACAACAACAACAACAACTGATCAGTCAATTTTAACTTATGGTGACCCTTCACCAGGTCTCAAAGTATGTAAATATTGTTGGGGGAGACTGCCCATCATTCTCCCATGGAACAGCTGGTAGATTTGAATCTTGGAAGATTTGAGTTATCAGTGCAGCATGCAACCTATTATTATTCTGCCATGTCTCCTTCCTTAGCCATAAACTTAACTTGCACATGCACTGGAAAATAACAAAATTCAGGAATCACTTTATTGTAATAGTTACTTTATTATGAGGTTCTGGAATCAAACCCACACTATCTCTGATGTCTGGGCATGTTATCAGGAGGGACAAGTGCTTGAAAAGCGACATCAAGCTGAGTAAGGCAGAGGATCAGAGAAAGAGAGGAAGACTCTTAACAAATGGATTGGCAGAGTGACTGCAATAATGGGCTGAGCATGTTAGAGACTGTGATGATAGAGCAAAATGGGATAATGTTGAGATCTGTTGTTCATAAAGTGCCTGTGAGTAGTAGTGGACATTAGAAACAAATATTTATTTGCCTGAAAAGTGGAGAGTCAGTAAAACAGAAGACCCTCAGTGAGGTAGATTGACACTATAACTACAACAATGGACTGAAGCATGAAGGAGATTGTAAAGATAGCACAGAATAGAGCAAAGTTTTTATGTGTTGTTCATAGGGTTTCTTTGAGTCATAATTGGTTATATAGCACCCAACAACAGCAATAAGATAGTTAACAATTTATCTAAAGTGACAGGCCTCAGGTTCTACACATATTTTTCTTAGATTTTTAAATGCAGATTTACTAATTTTACAGTTTCAAAATAAATTTACCTTCTTGGATATATTGGTGCTTTGCTCCTGTGTTTCACCTCTCGAGAGATTTGCACCAACAGCAGTGCAAGCTCATTAAAACGTTTAGCAAATATAATAACTGTTTTTACACAGAAGCACAGGAAACAAATTAGGCCTGGAGGTCGTTATAGCCTACAGCTAGACTTAGCAGTTGAGATTTACCATCTAGAAAACAATCAATCCTCACCACAAGTATGACTGTTTTCCATGCTGTGGTAGCTTGCGTGCTGTTGTGATGCTGGAAGCTGTGCCACCAGTATTTCAAATATCAGCAAGGTCATCCATGGTGGACAAGCTTCAACAGAGTTTCCAGACAAAGATAGACGAAGAAGCAAGACTAACCATCTGCTTATGAAATAACAGGCCTTAGAAAATTCCGTGACTAATGGAAAGGCAGTGTTTGACATAGTGCTGAAAAATGAGCTCCTCAGTTTGGAAAGCACTAAAAATGTAACCAGGGAAGAGTTGGCATTTGACTCTAGTTAAAGTAACAAATTGTGGCTGCTAAAATTAAGAAAAATGAGAATTCCAGAATACTTCTGTTGATCAAAACCCCATTCATATATCAGAAAGTAGTTGTCTGAAAAGAAGAAAAGAATATTGTACAGTTTAAAACCAATAAAAGTGTATAATAGGGTTATATCCTTTCTCCATACTTATTAAATCTGCAGATTGAACAAATCATTCCAAAGCTGGGCCATATGAAGAAGAGTATAACATCAGAATTAGAGGAAGATTTACCAAAAACCTGCATTATGCAGAGGGCACAAACTTGCTTGCTGAAAGTGAGGAAGACTTGAAGTATTTGCAGAAAAAGAGAAAACACAAAACAAACCCCACACAGCCCAAAAAATCTCCACCACTAAACCAATAGACTAAAAATCTCCACCACTAAACCAATAGACTATATTTTTATAGGTGGAGAAAAATTGACATTTTCAAGAATCTTATTTTTATCCTTAGTAATGTAATCAACACCTCATGGTAACAGCAGTGAAGAGATCAAGGCCTGTTAAAATTGGAAAAATTGGCTATTAAATTGTAAAAAAATGGAAAAATCAGAGAAGAATTTGAATTGTGGTATTAATGAAGAGTAATATCTCATAAACTGTCAAAAGAACAAACCTTGCCTTGGCTAAAAGGCAACCAGGATGATCCTTAGAGGAAAGTATGGTGAAACTTTGTCTCATGTGTTTTGAGCATGTTACCAGGAAATGCCAGTGCTTGGAAAGAAGCATTATACTGAAAAAGGTCAGAGAAAGAGAAGAAGATCCTCAACAAGAAAGATTGGGGGTTCGAGCATGTTGGAGATCATGATGGTGTGGAATAGGATGAGTTTCAGATCCGTTGTTCATAAGGCTGCTGAGATTTGTAGTGGAATTGAGAGATTCCAACAACAGAACAGAAAACACCGCAGAGACAATTTAAAAAATATTTTAGACATATATGCACTGTATGATGTGTTTTCTTTACTTGATTATGAAGTTCTTCTGACAGTTTCCAATATCAAATGGCATACAGCGGCTACTTTATACCCAACTACCTTCTTTCTTAATAGTTTGCTATGCATTGAAGAGCTGGGAAATGAATAAAGATGACAAGAGAAGAATCGATATCTCTGAGTTGTGGTACTAGCAAAGATCCTTGCACATATCATGAGTTGCCAAGAGAACAAACAGGTCTGTCCTGGAGAGGATGAACCAGATTATCCCATGGAGGCAAGGATTTTGAAACATGTTGTCAGAAGGGGATGGTCCTTAGAGAAGAGCCTCATGCTTGGAAGAGTAGAGGGTCAGCACAGGAGATGAAGATCCTGAATGAGATAGAATGACAGAGTGATTGTGACTATGGAGTCAGATGGGTCAGAGACAGTGAAGCTGACTTAAACTAGGGCAAAGATCAGAGCTGTTGTTCATAAAGTTGCTTTGGGTAGTAATCCACACAGTACAGAAAAACAACCACCAACAATCTTCTTCCTTGGATGTTTTTGTGTGTCATTGAGTTGGAACCAATCCATAGCTGACTCTCCAGTGGGTTTTCAGAAGTAGTAAATCACACTGGGAGGAGATTGCCCAGTTTCTCTCACAGAACAGTTCCTGGAATCGAACCGTGTGCCTTTGGGCTTGCTGCACAGGTTCCTTGTGTTTCTTATGATTACTTTTAGACTTAAATGAGTAGATTCTGACTCACCATAATTATTTATGGGAAACTCACAGAACAAATTTTGATATGGTATTGTTTTTGTTGTAGTAAGGTCCTGCTGAGTTGACTTCAACTCATAGGAATCCGATGCACAACAGAAGAAAACACTGCCCTAAGCTGTGTCATCTTAACATTCTTTGACATGCTTATGCCATGTTGCAACCACTATATCCATCCCAAGAAGGTGTTTCTCTCTACCTTATAAATCATGATCTCTTTCTCCAGGGATTGGCCTTTCCTAATGACATACTCAAAGTGTATCAGACTGTGTTTCCTCATTCTTTATTTCAAAGAACATTGTGGCTTCACTTCTTTTGAATAGATTTGGCATTGTGTTGTTGTCTTTCTTTTAGAACTCGACAATATATCCAGTACTCTTCGTCACCAACACTAGAATTTAGAGGCATCAATTCTCCCTTTGTCTTCTTTATTTATTGTCCAACTTTCACCTGCCTGAGTACATCAGTGGTCAAAGCAGTGTTATTCACCATCACAAGAACATGGAAACAGCCCATATATCCATCCACAATCTAATGGATTGAGAAATTATGGTACAATCACACAATGGAGTACTATGAAGCACACAAAAGCAATACTTTTGTAAATTATTTTCTAACTTTGGAGGGACTGGAGAGCATTATGCTGAATAAACTCAGTCCCATAAGGATAAATACTGTAGAAAACCATTATTGCAGAATGACCATGAGGATCCAAGGGAGGTGAGGCTGGAAGCAGAGGAGTGAGGATGTGTGTGTATATATGTGTTAATTAATTGATGGATGGGGTTAGGGGGATGGGTAGAAACTGGTTACTAATTTGTAAAGAAACTAGTACAATATTTTTTTAAGAAGTCAAATCTTGAATTAGGTACATCTTAACCTTTGAAGTGATATCCCAGCTTTTTGATACTTTAAAGAGACTCTGGGTAATAGATTTGTCCAATTGCAATTTGATTGTTTTATTTCTTGGTAGCTGCTTGCATGGATGCTAATTATGGATCCAACTAAAAGAAAATCATTGACAACTTCCATATTCTCTGTTTATCATACTAATGCTTACTAGTTCAATTGTAAAAATATTTATTTTCTTTATGTTGAAGTGTAATCCATGATAAAGTTATGGTTTTTGAGCTTCATCAATAAGTTCTTCAAGTCTTCACTTCTAGCAAGAAAGTTTTTTGATTTGTAGGTGACAGCTATATGAACTGTCAATTCCTAGTTCTCATCAGGCTGCCTGTGTTCTTGTAACTTCTGCTGATGCCATTGAAAGCCAGCCCTTATCTCTAGCTCTTTCAGTTCAAGCTAGTCTTACTGTTCTCACTGATGTTGTTGTTGTTGTTAGAGAGGGTAAACTTACTATTGGAAAATCTAGAAATATTTTTGGACTTATTTATCATTTTAGAATGTTATAAAAATAATTAAGATGCTTAATAGGACCTTAGTAATAGAACATTTGAATGCTTTTTACCACATTTCTTATGTTAATGTAATTAAAATATGAGTGCGCCAACCAAAAACAGTGTCTCTCCTGAGATAATGAGAGGGGAAAAATAGCATTGCTCATTCATCTACTAAGCAGACTGTTTCTCAAATAATTATTGCTCCTATCATAACAAAAAGGCACATAGAAAGGCCCTGAGAAAACTTATAGGAAGGGTGAAGGGACGGTGCAAGAAAGGAAGACCCTAGATGAGATGGGTTGACTCAGTGACTGGGGCAATGGAGGTAGGTGTGTCAGAGACAATAAAATTGGCGCTAGATAGAGTAGGGTTCGGAGCTGTTGTACATAGATAGGGTCGTTATGAGTCACAAGAGACTTGATGGCACATAACAACAATAACAATTGTTCCCATGAAATAATTAGTATTTTACACTCATTAAAGAAAACTTTTAAAAACACCAGCAATTATCTCAAACACAAAAAATTGAAATGTGAGAAAAGTGAAGCTGTTACCAAAGATTCTGATAATAAATTATGGTTGAGGTCTGGGGCTAAAATGGTTCGGAAGAGGGCTCTACATACGAATTTTCCTATCTAGAGATGGATAAAGTTATGAATATTTTAAAGAAATACTGGTAATTGTTCTTTTTTTGGAGACAGCATACTTGTAGTTTCTCATTTTTCATTTGTCCTCAGTATACCCTGAACATTGTAAAACCTGTTGTTAGGTACTCTTGAGTTGAGTACATCTCATAGAGACCCTATGAACAATAGATCTGAGCCCTGTCATAGCCTGTGCCACCTTCACATTTTCTGACACACTAGAGCCCATTGTGGAAGTTACTGTATTAATACACCTGGTCGAGGGTTTTTCTCTCCTTTGCCAACCTTCTACCTTTCTGAGAATCATGCCCCTCTTCAAGGAATAGCCTCTCCAGCAACATGCCCTATGTATGCAAGCTGAAGTCTCATCATCTTTGTCTCCAAAGAGCACTCTGGCTACTCCCTCTCCAAAACATATTTGTTTGTTCTTTTGATAGTCCATTGGATGTCTTGACATAGTGACTGCTGCAATGGGCTCCTGTGTGTCAGGAAGTGTGAGGATGGTGCGGGGTAGAACAGGGTTTACAGTTTTTGTTCATAGGGTCACTATTAAGTCATGCTCAACTGGATAGCAAACAACAACAAGACTCATCTCCTTGATTACCAAAATTTTTTTAATACTCATTCATTTCTCTTTGCTTTGTTATATTATTTTAATCTTTTCTACATTATAGTTTTAAGTAGGTATTTTCTGTTTACTATTAAAATATCCACTTACTAAATAACATGCCTCTGGAAACATTACAAACTGTGATAAATGTTGATAGGTGTAGAGGGGCAGCATCAGGCCTTTTGTTCATAGGGTCACTATGAGTCGTGCTTGACTCGAACACAATCAACAACAACAACAACATTAAAACTATTAGAGAGCTCTGGTGACCTACCAGCAAGAAGCTGCATTACAATCCTGAAGGCATGTGGTTGGAGACCACCATCTGCTTCTTGGGAGAAGGATGGGCAATCTCCTCCTGTGTGACTAACTGCCTCTGAAAACCTGCTGGAAGGTCAGCTATGGGTTGGTTCTGAGTCTATGGTACACATCAACAACATATTATAATTATTATTGACACCTAGAATGCAAATGTCATTATCAAATGAATTCAATCCACTAACTTGATTGAGCGCCAGTTGTGTTGTTCTCATTCCACACAAAATTTTACAGCCCTTCTCACTGTACTGACCTTTGATTATATTTTCACATCCAATCATATTATCAATTTTTTAAAATCACTTGAATGGGCTATTTATGTAAAATAATGTCTATTTCTTGTATTAGCCATTTATCCATCATCTCCCATTTAAATTTCCCCCGAGCATGATTGAAATGTTTTATTCCCTGTATACTGTGTAAGCTTTTTATTAATGATTCCTGGCACTAATCCACAGTAGCAGGCAATCCGAAAGCATGTGGTTGGAGATAATTATTTTATAATTTATAACATCTCAGGTTGTGCAACCTCTAGGATCTCCTAGAACTTGGAAAATTATTCTCTGGTAATAATTTGGTAATTGCAGACTGTCTTGAGAAAGTCAATCAGTCTATTCCGTTTCCTAATATCCAAGCCAAATTCTGAGCCCCAACTAGATGTGCATTTTTTGTAGAGGATCAATTGCTTTTTTAAAAAAAGTCCAATAATTCATCTACATTTAGACTTTTTTTATGTCTGGTACTTAAACTATATTAGGCCATATTTAGAATTCCATTACAATAGAATACTTGACTCAATGCCTTTGAGTTGTGGTACTAGAGAAGAGTATTGAACATACCATGGAGTGACAAAAGAACAAGGAATATCATTGCCAATGTCAGATGGAACTTGTTTAAAAGCAGAGTTCAAGAAGAACATCTATTTGGGTTTGTATTATTTTTAACTTTATTAATTTTTTTTTATGTGTGTACCATTGAATCAGATCTGATTGGTACAGGAGAAATTGCCTCTCTTCTCCAGCAGAGCATCTAGTGGATTTGAACTATGCCCCTTCTGGATTGCAGCACAGCTTCTTGCCACTAGGCCAACAGAGCTCCCTATTTGTGTTTTATTGACTATGCAAAGACATTTGACTGTGTGGATCACAACAAATAATGGCTACCCTTGAGAAGAATGGAAATCTCAGAACACTCAATTGTGCTTATAGAAATCTACACCAAGACCAGAAAGAGGTTGTATGAACAAAGCAAGGGAACACTACATGGTTCTAAATCAAGAAAGGATTATGGCAAGGATGATGTATCGCTTCTCCATATTTTTTAAAAATTTATATGTAGAACAGATCATCTAAATGGCTGGACTTTGTGAATAAGAATGTGGCATCAGGATTGGAGGAAGACTCATCAACAACCTGAGTTATGCAGATGATACTTCTTTGCTTGCCAAAACTAAGGAGGACCTGAAGCATTTCCTGTAGATGGTCCAGGACTGCATTCTTCAATATGGAGTGCATCTCAAGATCAAGAAAACAGATTCTCACCACTGGGCCAAATGGCAACATCATGATAGGTGAAGAAAAGATTGAACTTGTTAACTATTTTGTTTTGCTGAGATCCACAAACAACACTCTTGGTATCAGTAGTTAGGAAATTTAAAAAAATGCTTTGGGGAAATCTGCTGTTAGGGAACTCTTCAAAGTGCTAAAGAGCAATGATATCAGTCTAAGAGACTAAGATGTACCTGATATAGGCCATGATCATTTCAATAGCTTGCTATGCATCAGAGAGCTGAACAATGACTAAAGATCACAGAAGAAAAACCGATGTCTTTGAGTTGGGGTGGGGAAAAAAAGTACTAAACATACACCATGAACTACTAAGAAAACAAAAGTGTCTGTCCTGGAGAGGGTGAAATCAAGTTGCTCCTTGGAGGCAAGGATTTTGAAGCTCTATCTCACACACTGTGGGCATGTTACCAGTCTTTGGAGAAGGGCATCGTGTTTGGAAGAGTGGAGAGTCAGCACAGGAGAGAAAGATTCGGGATGAGATAGATTGACATAGTGACTATGGCAATGGGGTAAGATGTGTCAGAGGTAGTGAGACTGGCTCATGATAGGGCAGGGTTCAAGGCTATGGTTCATAGGATCACTATAAGTCGAAGTTGACCATAAGGCTCATAACAACAGCAAAACCAATATCCTATTAGGACTATTGACCTTTTCAGTAGCCGTCTGAAAATCTGACGTGTTGCTCATTTTGCCACCAAAGATATATATATATATATATATATGAAGAGAGAGAGAAAGGGGGCCGGGGGACAAGAAGAGGGAAGAGGGAGGGAGAGAGGGAGATAGACGGATATAGATAGAGTTGTGTGCTCTTAAAAAACTCATAACAAACTCATAACTGACCTTCCATGGGATTTTCAAAGACAGTAAATCTCACTGGAGGAGATTCCTCATCTTTCTTGGGTGGAGCAGCTGGTGAATCAAAACTGCATACCTTTGGATTGGCAGTATAACCTCTTACCACTAGGTTACCAGAGCACTCTCTCTCTCTCTGTTTGTTTATATACACACACATATTCTGCCCCCAGGATCTCCACTGATTGATGAAATAATTACACTTGACTCAAAAGACCTGTTGTTGCTGGGAAGTTTGTGAAAAATATATACATAAAAGTATGATGATCAATTATTAACTATGGCTGTTTCTCCCAAATGAAAACAACACCACCACTCCAACCCTCTAAGTATTACATTGTATCTTATTTTGGTATTGTCAATGTTTATTATTTTTGATAAATTGACTTATTAATGAAATATCTTTTCCATTTATTTTTTTTAGTGTAAAAAAAGGCAATTTGTTAGATCTCAGGATAAAATGTGAAGATAAACCAGTCCACATTAACTTTACACTCCATTAAGGTAGTATCATAAATTTCCACTGGTCCTATATAAGATATATGATAGTTGGGTGGTGTAAAAGAAAATATATCTATGTGTTTACTATTTTGGTGGCTGAAAATTCAGTTCCTTCCTGGTGTGGAGTCATCAGTGTTCCTTTATTCCTGGGAGTTCCTTCGTATGTGGAGAGATCTTTACCTGGTGTCTGTCTTCCTCTTTGTGTACATGCTTCTGTGTCTATTTGTTCTTCTTGTATCTCAGAAGTCATTAGATTTAGAATTTTCCTTGCTTGAGTCTTATCCAGTTGAAGTAACACACAAAAAGACTTTATGTCCAAAGAAGATTTCAGCCACAAACTAGGATTAGGATTTCAATAGATACTTTTGTGGGCTGTCTGAAACTTTTCCATAACACTGAATTTCAATAAGGTCTGTTTAAGAGCAAGGGGTGCCTGATTCATTCTTTTCAATCACTTGCTACACAACTGAGAGCTAGACAGCGAATAAGGACGACAGCATAAGAATTGATACTGTTGAATTGTCATGTTGGAGGAGAATACTGAATAGCTCATGGAATACCAAAAGAACAAAACAGATATGTATTGCAAAAAGTACAGCCAGCATGCTCCTAGGAGGCAAAGATGAGGAAGCTTTATCTGTCATACTTCGGACGTGTTGCTAGGAGAGACTGTTCCTTGGAAAGGACCATTAACAAAATGGATTGACACAGTGACTACAGTAATGGGCTCATGTATGCCAGAGATGATGAGGCTGGCACAGGAGAGGGCAAGGTTCAAGTTGTTCATGAGGTCACTATGACCCAACCTCATTCAATAGCATCTAACAAGAACAAGTTAGCTCTGCAGTATATATTTGATTATGACTGTGCCAAGAAGTATGTGGAGGTTCTTGGTAAAGGGAGTGTTACAACTAACTTCACTTTTGAATGACTATTCTAGCTTTTGTGTGTGAAATAGATAAATGAAAGAATGAATGAATTGTCCACACTGTCTAAATGTCAACTGAGGAATCCTGACGATTCCAAACCATAGAATGAAATAATATTTTTCTCAACAACTCTCAGAGATAGCGTGATGATAAAAAAGATGTTTTTATGTTTTTAAGGACTAGCTACCTTTGAGAGGCAATTCTTTTTGGATAAGGTTTTTTTTGTTTTGTTTTGGGTTTTAGGTTTGGGTTTTTTTTGGTTTATTTAGTTTTTTTTTTACAAGGATGGGCTTTTATTTGCTGTATCTTACAGACAACAGTAATGGTGAGTATACGAGGTAAACGGTATGGCATACACAGATGGAAATTTTGCATATTGATTTTTTTACATGATGGCAACTTCTCTTTTGAAAACCACTTAAAACAGTTGTTCTTTTTCATTTAAAACAAAATAACCCTCTTGAGAATGCTTTTATTACTATTTATGACTTTGTACTATTTGCTATGTAGTTGGTTTCAATCATAATGACTTCATACATATCAAAGAAACTGGTCTCCACAGGGTTTCAAGTGGTTGGATTTTGGAAATAATTTGTTGTTATTGGGTGCCAGCAAGTTGACTTTGACTCAACAGTAACTCAAAGAGGCCCTTCGAGCAATAGATTTGAACCCTGCTCTACTCTTCTGCATTCTAAAGGTCTCTGATATGACCACTGTTATAGTTGCAACAGGCAACAACACAATATTCCTTGGAGATGAGAAAAGCCAGTAAAGGAGAGGAAGATCCTCAATGAGATGGATTGATATAATGTCTGGGTGGAGGGTCAGCTCCAGAGAGGAAAACCCTCAACAGTAATGGGCGTAGGTGTGGAGAGGTGTTGGAGACAGTAAGACCGGCTCAGGATAGGGTAGGATTCAGAGCTATTGCACACAGGGTCACTATGAGTCACAGGCAAATCAATGGCACATACCAACAACAACTGCAGCAATGAAAACTCAAAGTATGATATGGATGACATTTGATAAGACAGAGTTCCGATCTATTGTTCTTAAGATCATTTTAAGTCTTATTTGACTCAAGGAAATTAACTGGATAAAGTTTTGTGAGTTTATAATACACGTTTCCTCCAAACATTCTCAGGAATAGTAATCCAGCAAGATTCAGGTAAACTAAACTATTGTATCTGGTTCCTGGGAAAGACAGACATATAAGTCTACGTTCTATAGGTTTGAAAAGTGGAAAATTATTTTTATATAATGTTCTTTGGTCAATGACAGACAAATGATTACTTAGCAAAATCAGCAACTATCCTTGAGATTGGCCATGGGTCAGTGTGTCTCCTTCCATCATGTAATTAAATAAGTGCCCACACACCTGTTTCCACTTCCTTTTAAACAAACACGTTCCCAATAATCAAACAAAGTAATATATTAAATCTCACCCTGCCTTGCACATAAGCACTTTCCAACCTGACCTAATCAATTCTGAAAAGTAGGAAAGGAGGGGTCCCAGAGAAGATTATTGCCTGATCCTCACCTGTGATCTTTGAGCAGTGCCTTTGAACTGTGATGTCTGAGAAGAGTACTGAATAATATTTCATGAATTGCCAAAAGAACAAACATGAAAATGTTGGAGAAGGTGAAGCCAGAGTGCTCCTTGGAGGCACAGATGACAGAGCTTCATCTCACATACTTTGGGTATGTTGATAAGAGAAGTTATTCCTTGGAGTGGGATGCCATGCTTGGGAAGGTGGCGGGACAACTAAAGATAAGAAGATCCTCAACCATGTAGATTGACACAGTGACTGCAGCAATGGGCTTGAATGTTATAAGAGATTGTGAAGATCATGGCACAGGACAGGGTAAGGTTCAGATCTGTTGTTCAGTGGTCTCTATGAATTGTACTCAACTTGACAACACCTAACAACAATACCTGTAATCAGAACTCCTATAGATCAGACCTTACTCAATCTTCATGACAGAGCTGGACTTGGCTATATTGCAGAGTGATCCAGAATTTAGCTGAGTCAGATAAAACCTAATTGAAACCTGCTTTTCCAATTGTGTGACTGAGATCAATTAACTTAAACAGTATAAGCCTTGGTTTCCTCATTTTTAAAATAGGGGAAATCAAACATCAAGTGTTTACTTTTCTATTTGTAAATAATGCATGCAAAACAAATGGAAGAAATATTGTTGTTGTTGTTAAGTGTCTGTCCAGTCGCAGGGAAGAAATATTAGCATTCTTAATTATGATTGAAGTAGCAACAAAAAGAATCAATTAGAGGGGTGAGGATGGGTAGGGAGATAATCATAGTGTTACACAGTTTGATGGGTAGAGGCAGGGGTTGTTGTTGTTATGTGCCGTCGAGTCGTTTTCGACTAATAGCGACCCTATGCACAACAGCCCTAAACCCTGCTCTATCCTGCGCCAACCGCACTGCCTCCGACACACCCATCCCGATTACCCCAGTCACCGAGTCAATCCATCTCATAGAGGGTCTTCCCCTCCTGCGCTGTCCCTCCACCCTCCCAAGCATGATGTCCCTCTCCAAGGACCCGTCCCTCCTGGCAACATGTCCAAAGTATGTCAGACGAAGCCCCAGAATCCTTGCCTCCAAGGAGTAGCTTGGTTTAATCCTCTCCAAGATGAATCTGTTTGTTTTCCTGGCAGTCCATGGTACATTCAGTACTCTTCTCCAGCACCACAGCTCAAAAGCATCCACTCTCCTTCTGTCCTCCCTAGTTATTGTCCAACTCTCTGAGGCATAACAAGCGATTGCAAATACCATGGCCTGTATCAGGCGCACCTTAGTCTCCAGAGAGACACTGTTGCTCCTGAGTACCTTAGAGAGGTCCCTAACAGTAGACTTTCCCATCGCGATACGTTTTTTGATTTCCTGACTGCTGGTGCCAAGAGTGTTGACTGTGGAGCCGAGCAAACTGAAGCTGTGAACAATCTCAATCTCTTCGCCATCTATCCTGACGCCGCCAGTTGGTCCAGTGGTGAGAATCTTTGTCTTCTTGACATTGAGCCTCAGTCCATACTGAAGGCTGCAGTCCCTGACCCTTGGCAGCAAGTGCATGAGGTCCTCCTCAGTTTCAGCAAGCAGGGTTGTGTCATCTGCATAACGCAGATTGTTAATAGATCTTCCACCAATCCTGATGCCACAATTCTCCTCATAGATGCCAGCTTCTCGGATAATCTGCTCTGCATACATGTTGAAAAGGTATGGAGACAGGATGCATCCCTGGCATACACCCTTCCCAATTTTGAACCATGCAGTGTTACCCTGCTCTGTTCTGACTACTGCCTCTTGATCCAAGTACAGGTTTCATATTAGCACAATTAAATGTTCTGGGATTCCCATTCTTCTCAGAGTCAGCCACAGTTTGTTATGATCCACACAGTCAAATGCCTTTGCATAATCAATGAGGAAATGGGAAAGATCCAGTGTGAAAATGACACATACAACTTTGTAAGTAAACCAGTATAAAAACAATCAACTAAGTTGTTAGATTGAAGTTCTAATCAAGATGAAGAAAGTCACACTCCCATATATTTTATACAGTCCACAATCAAAAGCCATGAACAGAAATCAGGAAATAATTATCTGAAGATTCTGAAAAATAAAGACTGACGAACCAAGTGATAACACTATTCAGGAAATTTTGATATTGTTTCCTCTTGTATCTCTTGGCATACACTCTAGGATAAGCAGACTCTTGAAACTGTGTAACAGGTATTAACACAGATGTAAATACAATGTCTTCTTGGGTCTGAAAACAAGGAAAGTAGCCCATGGGGGACAGAAGTCTTTTACAGTACACTCCTAGCACTGCTCAGGCACACTTCAGTAATGAAATGGCATACCCAGGACAGTGATGTATTATCAGTAGTGATGTCAGCACTGGGGCTGGCGACTAGAGTCACAGGATCCTCTAAGGCTATTTTTTTTTCCACTTTGGCTTCAGTTAGATCCAGGTGCAGGACTGAGTTGTTGTTGCCATTGAGTAAGAACTCACTCATAGCTGACTCTCCAGTAAGTTTCTAGAGGATATAAAATGCATGGGATATAAAATGCCTATCTTTCCTCCATGATGCAGCAGGTGGATTCGAATTGCTTCCCTTCCCGCTAGATCACCAGAGCTCCCTGGACAGCGTAGGGGTGTTGAAACCATAACTTTATCACTAAACAGGAATATAGACTCTAAAAGATAGAGACTGTGGGAAAATTCAGAGATATTATCTGTAGAAAGAGATTCTTTGTCTTAAATTATAAGAAACTTTTCTAAATCTTAAAGATTCCATGTTAGTAACTTTTGGATAGTGTCAGAAGATGAGCCCTAGAAATTTGTAAAGTGACTTGGACTCATACTGGTCTTTTTGGAGTCGGAAAATCACAGAATCTTTTATGTCAGAAATGAGAAATTGAACGCTGTAATCATGATCAAAGGAATATTTCAAAGTTCTATCCCTCAGTACAATACTGTCAGCGATAGGATAACATAGATGTACAAGGAAGACCTCTAAATATGACTTATTCAAATCTAGGCACTAACCACTAAAGCCAAAGATTTAAAAAAATTGAATACTTCTACCATCTTTCACAGTCTAAAATTGATCAAACATGCAATAAACATTGACAATAATAATTGGCATTGGATGCAAAAGTTGGAAACCAGGTATGAGGATTGTGTTGTTGTTGTGTGCCATTGATTGGAACTGACTCACAGGTGACCCTCCAGAAGATATTCAGAGGAGGTTAATCACATGAGAGGTGATTACCCATCCTTCTCCCATGGAGAAGCTGGTGGATTTGAACCACATGCCTTTGGGACTGCAGTGCGTCTTCTTACTACTAAGCCTCCAGAATTCCTAGAAGAAAGATTAGTAGTTGGAAAACGTGACCTTCATGACAGAAATGAGAAAATGTGTTACATGATAGAAGTTTTTACATGAGATAACTCTTAGTTGAAGAATATCTTCTTTATAAAAACATAAATATGGACTATATGCATGAATTTTTGCTCATGCACTACTCAAGAATCATATTAACTACATCTGCGGAAAGAGATGGGGAAAGTGAAATCTCATCAGTCAGTACAAGACCTTGGGTCAACTATCAAACAGACAGACCATTATTTGCTCATATACAAGTTCAAACTGAAGCTAAAAAAAAGTTAAGACTAGCATCCAGAAGCCAAAACATGGCCTTGTGTATAACCTACCTGAATTTAAAAACCATCTCAAGAATAGATTTGATGCATTGAACATTAACAAATCAAGACTGGATGAGTTGTCAGATGACATGAAGTACATCGTACATGAAGAAAGCAAAGGAACATTTAAAAGAAAGACCAAAATGAATGTCAGAAGATACCCTGAAACATGCTCTTGAACTTAATAAATTAAAGCAAAAGGCAGGGGGAATGATTAAATAAGAGAGTTGAACAAATGACAAAGGGCAGCTTGAGAAGACAAAGTAAAATGTTATAAGAAAGTGTATGAAGACTCTGAGTTAGAAAACCAAAAAAGAATAAATTGTTTGAAACTGAGGAGCAAGTTCAAACCTCAATTTGAAATACTAAAGACATCTCTGGGGAAAATACTGAATAACACAGAAAGCCATGAAAAAAGATGGAAGGAATATACAGTCACTGTACGGAAAGAATTGGTCAACCAACACTGAGCAATTTCACAAAGTAGCATATGAATAAGAACCAGTGCTACTGACATGATAAAGCTTTAGGAATTGATGAAATACCAGCTGAGATGTTTCAGCTCACAGATGCAACCCCGAATATGGCCATTTATGTAAACTAAGAAATTAGAAAGACAGCTAGCTGGCCAACCAACTGGAGGAGATCCATACTTATTCCCATTTTAAAAAAAGATGATCCAATAAGTGTGCAGAAATTATCAAACAATGTCACTGATATCCCATGCAAATAAAACCTTGTTGAAGATTATTTAAATGGCTGGAATGTTCATTAACAGAAACTGCCAGAAATTCAAAGATTCAGAAGAGGGCATGGGACAAGGAAAGTCACTGCTGATATCGGACAGATCTTAACTAAAAACAGATAATACCAGAGACATTTTGCATATGTTTTATTGACTATGCAATGGCTATAACAAACTGTGGATAACATTAAGAGGAATGGGAAATCCAGAACATGTACTTGGGCTCTTGAGAAACCTGTATATGAGCCAAGAAGCAGTTGTTCAAATAGAAAGGAAACACTGCATAGTTTAAAATCAGAAAGTGTGTCAGAATTGTATCTCTTACTTGCAGATAACACAAATCTGTTTGCAAAAAGTGAAGAAGAGTTGGAGCATTTACAGATAAAGCACAGTGCTTTTAAAACTTTAAAAAATAAAAATGAAACCTTTCACTTAAATACGATTTGCTAAATTCAACAACAACAACAACAACAACAAATTCAGATACAAGCGGGAATTAAAAAAAATTAACAATGAAGCCTATTGATTAGTTAATTCTTACTCACAGTGACCTTTTAGAACAGAGTATAACTGACTCATGGTTTTATTAGGGTATAAAGTTTTACAGGAGCAAAGAGCCGTTAGTTTCCCATAGTGGATTCAAACTTCTATTCTTTCTTTCAGTTAACAGCCAACAATTTAATCCATTGATGTAGCAGGGCCCTTCTAAGTAGAACTATCTGGTTAATTTGGGCACTTGATTTTTCAGTCATAACGGGACTACTGGTATAGCAAAACCAGGAAATGATAGGGTCGACACAATCACTTAGTTGCCACATCTTAGACAGTTTTATAATTTCTTTGAGCTTGTTTGTATATGTATGTAGACTAACTCTTACCTCTCATAATTATTGCAAAGCTAATGCAAAAAGAGTACACGGTACAGAGTATTGCACGTTTCATTGTATATTGCTTATAGATGCATTCACAACTTGCATCTATTCTTGTTATTACCTTGTCATCCTCGTCATCATTAATACTTCACTGCAAGAGCTGAATAAGATATTCATATGACCTAGGTTTTTTCCAAGGAGCTACAAACATATTAACTCTTTCAGTGTACTACTGATGATACTAAGGGTTAGGAATGATAGGCAGTCTATTGAAGGCCACAGGAATAGCAAATGGTGGGGTTAGATTTACATCTCAAATCCTAAATTTGACTCCAGAGCTTGAGCCTTCACTCTGGGTCTTGTCTTTCATTAATAATAAAGTGAAGAACTCAGTGGGTGCCTGTGTGGGGCAATATCTTTGTATGTTATTTACCTTCTTCCTGTGTAAATGTGAGAATATTTCACTTTGATGTGAGTATCAATAAAGAGAAATTTTTCACATGTGAAATTTAAAACAAACATATACCACAACACACAAAAAAGGATGGCTTTAAATGATCAGTCTGTCTTATCCAGTTTAATCATGTGAGCTAATAACCACCAAATTGTTCATTCCATTTGAGTAGCAGAGACTCAGATAATTCTGATCTTTAAAATGGAATTTTGTTTAAATTTAAGGTATGTTTTGGATGAAAAGGGGTTTCTAAAGCCTAATGAGCACTCTTGCTCCAGACTAGCTTCTGAGAGCAAGAGGTTAATTTTAGCATAAGTGCCTTGTAGGTGTGATGTTAGAAACCTTGAAAAATGGCTTCTATCCATTACATTCACCTCCACTGGGGGCTTGGTCTCTAGCTACTATAACTGCAGACATTTAGTACTGCAGATCATCGATCATCAACAACTGTGAGGTCAATATAAGAGAGTGCTTTCCACACTATGAGAAATGGTGGTGAAGAGGAGGTGAAGAGACTATGACACTGTTGTGAAGAGACTGTGGTAAGGTGTATCGAAAGGAATCCTAGAGATAGAGCCACAGTTAAAGTTTTGTTTATTGGATGATTGAAGGAAAAGCTGACTTGTAATTGCTCTGAGAAAAAGTTGCTGGATGACTGAGGAAACCAGAGGTGGATTAATGCTGCTGAACTGAATCTAGACTTTTCACTTGTTGACTGAGAAGCTGTCTGAACTAATTGAGAAACTGTATTTTACTGTTAATCTGGCTTGGGACTGTTGGATTAAACCTAGATTTACATTGTGTAGTACTTTGTCTTTTCTTCTTCCCAAGCTATTTCCCTAAAAAATCCTACAACTGTGAGTAAAGTCTATGAGTCAGTTTGCAATGAACATTGGATCCAAAGACTGACAGAAATAGGTGCAGGAACATGTGAGGTGGCATGTCTGACCATAGAGTTATTTGTTTGGTACTATGGATGTTGTTTATAAGAGAAGTTCCCCTTTATGAAGTGAGTAGAAGTCAGATTCAGTCACCTCCATCTTGCTTCTGTTCTTTTTGCAACAGGGATATTGTGTATTATAGTGAAATAAATGTCCAAGTTAATAAGACATGCCTGAAAGACCAGTTACTTAGTAACAACAGAAAATGCTTTTACATTCTGTCTACACTCATGATGTTTTAAAATATTTTAGGCTACGTGGATGTTGGAGTTAAAAAACTACGCTTTCTGTAAGTGGATGTTGGAGTTAAAAACTCTGATTTCTAGAAACACTATGAAAATGGATTTAGGGAAATCTGCTTTTAAGGACCTTTCCAAAGTACTAACGACCAGGGAAGTTAGCTTAAAAACCAATGCACCTGTTCAAAGCCATGGTCTTTTTAATTGCTTCTTAATCGTTTGAAAATTGGGCAATGAGTAAGGATAATAGAACAATAATGCCTTTGAATTTTTGTCAAAGAAAATGTAATATCCCATGGACTGCCAAAAGAGCAAACAAATCTGTCTGAAGGAAGTACAACCAGGGTGTTCTTAAGGGGCAAAGATGGGGAAACTTTGTCTTACCTACTTTAGGCATATTTTCAGAAGGAATCAGTCTTTGGAGAAAGACATCATGCTGGGAAAAGAAGAGGGTCAGCAAAGAGAGGAAAACCCTCAACGAGACAGATTGATTCAGTGAATACCACAGTTAGTTTGAGCATGACAGAAATCATGAGTATGGCACAGGTTAGGGCATAATTCAGATCTGTTGTTCAGAAGATCTCTATAAGTGTAGTTAACATCATGAACAACATGTTCAATACATTATTTTCTGAAATTTATTGAGATACACAGCAGAACAAAAGACTAAAAAACACGGCAGGCTAAACCAGTTGCCAGTTTTCATCAAGTTAATTCTTATTAATGGTGATCCAATATATTACAGAGCAAATTATGCTCCACAAGGGGCTCCACTGGCCAATTTTTTTCCCCCAGGGGGAGGAAAATCACTGGGTATTTCTTGAAATGACAATTATGGATAGACTTGAACTACTTTCATTTGGTTAGCAGTAGATCACTTAACCACTTTCATTGCCTAGAAATTTCCAAACAAAAACAAAATTTTATAAGATTTCAAGATGACTCATTGTCATCAAGAGTGGTCAGTCCTTGAAAAAAAAAAAAAGAGTGGGCAGAAAGAATGGTCAGTGCTTAAGAAAGACAACATGTTAACAGCAGGTTGAGGGTCAGAGAAGAGTAGAAGACCCCCAACAAGATGGATTGCCATAGAGACTGTAATAATGGACCTGAGCATATCAGAGATTATGGAATGGGGGGCAATAGGGCAAGATTCAAGTCTGCTATTCCCAGAGTCTTGGTTAACTTGATAACACCTGACATTGCGACTGAGTAAGTAGCTTCTGACTCATCTATCTTATAGAGGGCATTTCTAGAAATGCAAGCTACCTGAATACTTGTCTTAGATTTTATCCTTGAGAGACTTGTTTCATTACCTTGTGTATTATATGTAATACTGAAAATACTGTACTTCTGATCTTTAAATATTATAAAGGAAAATTATTTGGCTCCTAGAATTCTCTGGCTATAACCTAACAAAGGAACACTTAGATATATTTGCAAAACTGTTTATATCCATAAATTTGTGATTGGATGTCTCATGCATATACATTCTACAAGGTTGGTGATTGTTGTTATGTGCCATCCAGTCACCTCATAGTGACCTTATGTACAATAGCTCTGAACTCTGCTCCATCCTGAACCAGTCTCACTGTCTCTGACACATCTACCCCATTATCTTAGTTACTGTGTCAATCTATCTCATCCAGAGTCTTCCTCTCTTGCACCGTTCCTCCAACTTTCCAAACATGATGTCCTTCTCCACGGACTGATCCCTCCTGGCCACATGCCCAAAGCATGTGAGACAGAGCTTCAAAATCCTTGCCTCGAAGGAATAACCTGGCTTCACTCTCTCCAGGATAAACAAAGGTGCTTAGAGTTGTTAAACTTGAAAAAGCAAATAATCCTTATCCTGACATAGAAAATCAAGTATATATTTTTAATTCAGCTTGCCAAATTTGGAGCATGTCCATTGAAGGAGGAAACAAATGACTTGATTTTTTGGAGGCAAAGTCAAGTGAAAGAGAAACATTTGACTGGAAGAACAAGGAAGAAATAAAAGCTGTAGAACCAGAGATAGTGTCTACAGGGAATTTTTTTCTTTCTTATTACTTCTCTTTTTGTCATCAAAGTCTTGAAAGGCTTCTTACCTGGAATAAAAAAAAAGTGAGTAATTAAAAGAGTCCTTAGAATAAAATGTTTGGCTCTGACAATTACGCAAATAGCATACAGGAGAGGAAGACAAGAAGATCTACTGCTTTTGGGTGAAGGGTAGCATTTAGAGTCCCCAAAAGCTCTCCAACATTGAATGGCGTATCTTGATTTATTTGTTCAGTTCTCAAAAAAAAAAAAAGAGCTAAAGAAGAAACCAAGATGTACAGGAGAGATCATTTCCCACTCAGAACCTTTGTTGTCTTCATTCCATTATAAACTGAAGAGTGTATGCGTCAATATAATGAGAATTCAAGCTGGTATAATCCTTTTTCTGTTGAAAAGCACTCTATTAGCAAAATACTTAACAAATAGAGAAATCATTAGTATTTGATGAAAGTATGAGAAGGCGAGAAGCTAGGTAATCTTAACACACTATGTTAATTAGCTGTGTTTGAGTTGATCCTTGCTCATAATAATCATACAGCAGATGGAAACCTTCTTAAGACATAGTGAAGAGAATGATCTGACTATGGAGAAGCATCATGTTAGGTTATCATAGGAGCTTGATTTAGATTTTTGAGAAAAGTGAGCGTGTTTATGGTTGACTTTGACAATTAGTTCAATATAGTGAATGAGGAAAACTTGGTTTTAGTGGATTAGAATAAAATGCAAAACAATTGAACCATAAGAGCAATTCTTTATTTAGAACTATCATTTTCAATATTAATTATATGCTGAAATATTTCCAGTGGAATTCTAAAATTTGTAGATATCTTTACTCCAATCCTGATGACTTTTATTTAATTGATACTAGGTGAAGTTTTAATCATAAGTGTTTTAGGGATTTCCTGTGAAAAATGCATCCAGGATTGGAAAGCACTGTGTAGTTTTCATATCTCTGACAATAAGGTCATGAAGTGCGAGAGATGAGATTTAGAAATAGCAATCAGTACATAGATTCTGGGTGGAAGATTGCTACCCTCTTCATCTTAGCTCTTCTTTGACTCTCTTTTTTGTAGAATTGGGATAATAGACATGCATATACTAGTGAATGTTGGAACTTCAGGGGATTTAAAATGCAGCATTTAACCCAAGCCAGTAGATTTTATTTTCTTTCTTTACTGTATATTAAGTGATTTGTCTGATTGTCAAAACTAACCATAAACAAGATCCCTTTAAAAATCCAAATCAATGAGAATGTGCAGGGGGAGGGGGAGCTTAATCATGGGGTTGTACAATTTGAAGGGTGGGGGGCGGGTGTGAAGAAAATGGAAAGAATTTGTTCTTGAAAAAAAAAATCCAAATCAGCGAAGGCAATAATACACAATAAGGGGTGGATTAGACACTGTAATTAATTAATTAATTAATTAATCAATCAATCAATTGATTAAATCAGTCAATGACAATTCAAGTTGTAAAAGAAAATGTTTATGAATTATTGTACAAAATCCAATAGCTTTTTCTTAAGTTTTTACTAAAAAAAAAAAAAAAGTTAAACACTTTTAAAAGGGAGGAAAAAAATCCAAGTCCAAACCAGTCTCCTATAACAAAAATAATGTTTCTTTATATTCAGATAGTCCCACTTACTATGTCCTATGTTTTAAGGTCATCTAGCTTCTTCTCATCTAATACTTTCATGAAGTATTTTCCAATTTTCTCTATTTTGCTAAAAGAATATTTTCTATAGATAAGAGATAGCAGCAACTTAAATTCTCATTGAATTCTTAGTATATACACTATTTCTAGTCATTAACAACCATTGGACATTTATAAATGACGGTTTTAGGTTAAACATGATACATAGTTATGGTTTACGGCATTGATTTTGTTCAGGAGGCCTATCATAGAGGGGACTTAATTATATTTTACCTTATTTTACAGAGGGAGAAACTAGGGTAAAGGAAACAAGTTCCCAAGCTTACACTGGTGAAGGGGAGCCTCTACTTAGACTCATTCAAGGAAGATTTGTTAATTTGACTATTATTCAAATTTACATACCAACCAGTAACATTAAAAATAAAGAATTGAATATTTCTACCACCTTCTGCAGTCTAAAAATTGATCAAATATGTAATCAAGATGCATAAGTAATAATAAACAAGAAGGATTGGCGATTGGAAATATGGTTTTGGTGATAGAAACATTGAAATTATTTTGAGGAGCTTGCATTATATAAATATGTAAGATGTTTGATTTATTGTAAATAATTTTTTTCAGAACCTAAATTGGTGACTATGCACATGGAGTTAACCAGATGGAATACACAGGAATTAAATAGAATGTATCTGTGGAAAGAAAACAGGACCAGGGGCTCACTATGGAACAAGCCATCAATTTCTTATATGCAAGCTCTATTTAAAGCAAAACTAAACAAAAATTAAAATCCATTAGACAGAAAGCACTGCCTTGAGTAAATCCCACCTAAATTTAGAGACCATCTCAATAACAAATTTGATAGATTGAACACTAATGACTGAAGATCAGATGAGTTGTGGGATGACATGATGAGTATTAACCGTAAAGAAAAGAAAAGATTATTTATGAGACAGGAAAGAATTAAAAAACACAACTGACTGTCCTAAGAGACTCTAAAACTTGCTGTAGGACATTTAGAATCTAAATGAGCAGAAGAGATGATAAAGATTCAAAGGGCAGCTCAAAAAGGCAAAGCAAAGTATTACAATGATTTGTGCAAATACCTAGCGTTAGAAAGCCAAAAGAGAAAAATTGAAGTCTATAATAGCAGTACTGAAGAATTCTATTTATATCGATGATACAGAAAGCATAGGAAAAAAGATGGAAGGAATACATAGATCACAGTACCAAAAAGAATTGGTTAGTGTTACAACACCCCAAAAGTGGTATGTGAACAGCAACCAATGGTACTGAAGGAAAAAGTCCAGACTGCACTAAGGTATTGGCAAAAAACCAAGGTTTCAAGACTAGCTAGAATACTAAAGAAGATACTTTAATAAACTTTTGTGGCAGTAGGGGTGCTCAGTCATCTATACTAAGAAATTTGTAGAACAGCTACATAGCGTGCCAACTATAATAGAACCATATTTATGTAGTTGTGGGGTTTTTTTTTAAAATTAAAAAGTGAAAGGTGATAATAAGAAAATGTGAAGAAATGATTCAGAATACGAACACTTTTTGGAGGGTTGTAAATGCGAATTATAAAACCAGTTAGGAACCAACTGTAAGTGTAAAGAAACGTTGTGCCTTATTTTCAGTTACTCTATGGTTTTTAGCTTCTGAGATACCATTTTTTAAATGTTGTATAGAGGAATATTTCATATACTTTTAAAAAAATATTTACATAATTTATATAAAAATTAAGATGTTGAATTTCAGAAAAGATTCAATAAAATGAAGAAATTATTGAACAGTATAATTAATATTATTTGCGTGTAAAATATTACTGAGATTATTTAAAAACAAACAAATAAACACGAGTGGAGCATAGAAAGAGAACTGCCAGAAATTCAGGCTGGATTCAGAAGAGGTAATAGGACAGGGCTATTACTGATGATGTCACATGAAGTTGAAAATACCAGAACGATCTTGATTGGTATTTTACCAAATACATAAAGCCATTCATCTGTGTGGTCAGAATAAATAATGTAGAACATTGAGAAGAATGGGGATTTCAGAACCTTTTAATTGTGCTCATGCTGAACATGACCCTCAAAGCAGGCTGAACAGAACAAAGGAATGTTGCATAGTTTAACATGATGGAAAGTGTGTCCCAGGGTTATTTTTTTTTAACCACATCTGATCAGCTTGTATGCTAAGCAAATCTAAGAAATTGGACAATCTAAAGAATGTGGCATCAAGATTGGAGGAAAACTCCTCAACCATCTGGATTAGAGAGATTTGATAACACAACTTTGCTTGTTGAAAGTTAAGCAGATTTGAAGCATTTACTGAAGATCAAAGACTACAGCTTTCTCTATGGATTATCCCTCAGCATTAAGAAAACAGAAATCCTCACCACTGGACAATAGGCAATATCATAATAGACAAAGAAACGATTTAAGTCCTTCAGGATTTCAACATCCACAATCAGCGCTCATCATAGAAACAGTCAAGAAACTGAAAGATGTATCAAATGGGAAACATCTGCTGTCAAGGATCTCTTTAAAGAGAAAGAACACTTTAAAGAATAAAGGGCATGTAATTCAAGCCATGGTATTTTCAGTTGCTTCCTATGCATCTGAAAGTTGGACAATGAAAGAAGAATTGAGGTATTTCAAGTGGGGGGCGGGGTTGGAGAAGGGTATTGACTATCCCATGGACTATCAAAGGAACAAACAAATCTGTCTTGGAGGAAATGCAGCCCCAGTGTTCCTTAGAAGAAAGGACGGAGAACCTTCATTTCACCTAATGGGCGTGTTGTCCAAAGGGACCAGTTTTTAGAGAAAGACATCATGATGAGAAAGATAGAGCATCAGGGAAAGAAATGAAGACCATCATTGGACGGAATTGACCCAGTGACTGCAAGAATAGAGCTGAGTATGGCTGAGATCATGAGAATGGCACAGGATAGGGCAAGGTTCCGATCTGCTGTTCATATACCACAGGCAACCTCATGGCACCTAAGATCACACCATATTAAAGGTCCTTGCTATGACTGGAATGTACTCACATTTAGCACTGAGGTCATCAACTCTGCTCTGACCTATCTCAAAACTTCAGTGTCCTTTTCAACAACAGGGAATTTTAACAAAGGGGCTGGTTCCAATTCTGCTGGAGCTGGTGATAGATGAGACGTCTTGGTGCTGTTCTCCAAGGCCGATGGAGCGAAGGTAGCCTCATGGGCCACATGTGAGCAGAGAACCTGCTGTTGTCCAACATCAGGAGGAAAGGCTACTCCAGAGGCCATGGCTGGGTGAATTGACATCTGATCCTTTGTTCCTCTTGTCCAGTTAAGTGGATACAGGTCTGTGTGGGGGTCAGGTGGTTCTTCCATGAGAAGCTCAAGTTGCTGAAAGGAAATCAGAAAAAACAGCAAAAAATGGATAACACACATGGTAGCAAACATTTAACACAATATGATTGCACCTAGTAGCTAACCTTGGGTTCTGGGTAGGGCGTTCATGAGATGGTAAATTCCTTGGAGTGGGGTTTGCCAGCTAACAGCTTATTGTGGCAGGGACTTGGCTCATATCAGCTGAAAAGATCATGCCTCTGTTCCTTGATAGTCTTTGTCGATAATGCAGATCCCAGGCACAACAGAACAATACACTGCCCCCATGATTGGTGGGGGATGGAACCATTGCAATCCACAGGATTTTTTTTAGTTGATTTTTGGAAGTAGTTAATCAACCTGGTAATCTTAGTAAACCTTTCTGAAACCTGTCCAACATCTTAGAAGCCGTTAAACTTACACTAACCAGGAATCATAATCTGATTAATGCTTACTCCTAAACCCTGTTTCATGACAACACCACCCCTAGGATACAAAACAGAGAGAGCTGAAATAATAGAAAATGGCCCCAAGCCCTTCAAACAGCTGTGACTACCTCCAACCAGCTAACATAGAATGGATAAATACATTTCTCTTGTCTTTGTTGTGTGCTGACACCAATTGAGGCTTAGCCTGCTTTCACCGAAGGGCACATTTTAAATAAAGCATATTTGCTGCACATATTTGCTAGGGTTGCTTTTGGACTTTGTAGTGAATTTGGACCTTTCAATATGGAAGTTAGATGTCCTGAATTCTAAACCTAGAAAGCCATCAGATAATGGTGACCCTGAGCAAATAAATTTATATCCTTGAAGGACATTGTTAACATACTAACAACCGGTATACAAGTCTAGTGCTGAAAATGATCACACACATAATTCTCATTTAACATGTTCTCTGACAGTGGGCAGGATACCGTCCCATTGCACACCCGGTGGCCTCATACCAACAGAATCCCCTCTCGGATTTGCCGAGCTCGGTCTCCCAACTGAAACTCCAGCTCCTCCACCTGCTGCCTCAGGGCCTTGCGTAGTGTCTGCAGTTGCTGGATCTCCTCCCTGCAGGTGAGTGATAGAAAACAAGAACTAACCGTCACCGCAGGTGTAGCCTTGCACAGCCTGTCTTCTAATGTAGGTCACTCCTTTGAAGTGTTTAAAAAAGAGAATGTCACCTTCTTTATTTGCATCACTTGCCAGCAGAAGTATATTTCTAGGGCAGGTTATTTTATTTTTTTTAACACCTCGCTGGCAGTATAATTTATGTACCATAAAATTCACCTGCTTTAAAAGTACAATTCAATGATTTTTAAAATACATTTCCAAGTTGTGTAACCATCACCACTATCCAGTTTAGAAAATTTCCATTTTCCCACTAAAATCCTTTCGACTCCTTTACAATTAATCCCCATCCGCACCCAAGTAATCAAAGGTCCCAGCCCCAGACAATGGCTAATCTACTTTAGAAACATTTTTAATCTAGAAGCTAGTGTGAGTTTCCAAAATCTTCAAATCCCCAACGCCTCAATTTGCATGGGCCCTATTCACATTGATTAAAATGGTCCTATCGTAATCCCTCCTCCAAACTGACTGCCCTTCTCCTGACCTTTTCTGATATCACTGGCCTAAGAGAATATGTGTAGCTAGCTAGCGAATGGGTCCTCCTCTCAGGCTCCCACAGAGAAAGCAGGAGAAGAAGCTGAGAGCAGAGGAAAATATGGCAGCTTCCTCCTCATTAGCCCTGCTCCCTGATGCTCATCTGCCCTGACCTGATTACCTCTCCTTGCTCCAGGTGTGTGCACTGGTACTTGCTTTTATGACTCCCTTAGATAATTACCTCTCCTCTTCTGTCATGTCCCTGGAAAAGAGCGCCTGTTGTCCCATTAGGTGCTGTTCAATTTCCTCTAAATGGTCCCGGAAACCCTGGCATACTGTCTTCATGGTTTCCATCTCATAGGCTGTGCACTGAGAACAATGGAAAAAGGGCTGAGAATAACTTTCCTGGAAGGAAGTCCTGCATGATTTTACCAAAACGCCCCACAGTGAGGCCTGCCTCCCTAGTTGGTCTCAGCTGTTTGCCAAGGAGCTTATACATGGACTTGAATTTCCCCCAAAGAAGAATTGCTGGAACCCTAACTCTTCTTAGTGTGGAAATAACTGTCTTTGTGAATGACTTTTCTTTGTTACGTTAATGAGGGCCTCAGTGTTGGGTCTTCTAAACCGAAGCACTTTGGAGTTACAGAAGGAGCAGATTAGACACAGAAGGATGTGCAATTGGGGAAGACAGACACCTTATGGTGGAATCACAAGGAACTGAGGAAGGCGTGAGCTGCAGAACCTGGAAGAGACAAGGCTCTTCTACAGCTGCTGCCGTGCGTTAGGACGTCTAGCTTTCCGAATCGAGAAGATACATTTCTCTTTTTGAAAGCCGCCCACGTGTGATATTTGTGCCATAGTAGCACTGGGTAATGAAGACAGAAAGGGTATTGCAAGGAAACTCTGGGAAAGAGACAAAAAAGCTCCCAACTTCTGGTTGCTTGGAACTAGGGCTGGGACTAGAACTCAGAAGTTGTGGGTAGCCCCTTGGGTAAAGATCCTTATGTCTCATTCTGGAGGGACAGTTTACAGCAATGTGAGAATGAGAAGTGAGGGCCAGAGGGCGGGCTTGGGCTGAAAAAAGTTGAGTCTTATTTTATGTTTTAACGCACTGTATTAAATATGTAAGGTCTTATCTACATGGGTTTGATTACAGAAACTAATAAAGTATTCTCTAAATAAAAAAAAAATTGAGGCTAACTACTGAGTCTCAATAACACAGAACACATCTGTTCAGATGCTACGTGTTTGATTAAAGAAAATCTGCTTAGAAGATTTTTCTTATTAGTTTTAGCCCTGCTTTACCAGAGTCCCGGGTGGCAGGACTCTGCTGGGTCAGCTCCACCTGGCTAAATTGCCCAACCAGACTCAGACCAGGGTAGGTGTAGAACTGGCTCTCCTGGAGTGAAGTCTAGAATGTAACTTCTCTCTAAATCTCACTCTCCATTGTTTCTGATAAGAATTAACTTCTAGACCTAACTTCATATGATTAATGCTTTGGCCTTAGTTTTCCTATTTATTGCAACCTGGTGACACAGGGGATCTACATTCAGTTGCTAACTAAAAGGTTAGCAATGCAACCCATCAGCTGCTCTGCAGGAACAAGATGTGACAGTGCAGACCACAGCCTTGGATGCCCTCTGGGGTGGCTCTACTCTGTCCTACAAGGTCTCTGTGAGTGGACACGGACATAGCAGCAACAAGTGGTGATGTAGTCCATAGAAGTTATGTTGCCCACACAAAGGTGATGCCTATGTGACTGTTCCAACACACCAGTGACTCTGTCGGAGAAAGATGGGAAATCTCCTCCCACATGAATTACAGTCTCCAAAACCCTGCCAGAGTTGTCAGCTATGAGTTGGTTCTAAGAACATTGGCAATGTGTTTGAGCTTTAATGAGTTTTATTGAAATGTTATCCTCTTGATATTCCCAAATGCAGATCATTTGTTAGGTACTCTGCTGAGTTGCTGAGCTTTCACCAAATGTCACTCTTGTTTTCCAGCTCAGGCCAGAATATTCTTTTAATCCATTCATGATCCAGAAGCACAGGGCCATTACTCAACTGACCTTGAGTATGGCAAATGTCTGTTGAACCCTACTGCTATCTCGGTTAGACCTGGCCCTGGAGTCCTCCCACATCAATGAGGCTGAAACTGTGGCTGTCTTTAACTATTCTTACTATCAGGACAACTATGTTTACTATGAGAATAGCATCTAAGGGACTGTATTCAGGTTACAGTCTCCCCTGAGGCATGAGTTAGAGTTCCACTCCTGACAGAGTAACTATTTAGCCTAGTGGTAGATCACTGCCAACCCATATGCAGGAGATTTGAATCCACCATCTGCTCTGTGGAAAAAAGATGACAATCTCCTTTTGTATGATTTACAACCTCTGAAAATCTGCTGAAGAGTTAGCTATGAGTTTGTTCCAACTTGATGACAATGGGGTTTTGCTGAATTTATTACTGGAATACAATAGTCTAAGGGTAATAATACATCTAGTAAAAAACAAAAAAAAAACACCCCCAAAACAAAAACACACCACATTTCTCAGCTCCCCTTACAAATGGGATAGTAATTGAGATAGAAGATATAGACATATATTGGACTTCTTGGAAACTCTTTAGATTTATCTGATAGAACTTTTGTACCATTTCTTCTTTCTCTTTCCATAGAAACCAACCCTACATCCCTGTTTCTAGGCATCATAATTCCTTACCATTTTTCCCACACTAGGAGGCCTTGATCTTGGCAACTTGATGGACATTTTCCTCCTCTAGAATTGTCATAATATTTTGATTATTTTCTTAGAAACAATATTTCTGCCTTAAAAACTCATAATTCTTAAACTCTGAGAGTTTGCTTTTGAGTCTGTCCTTTAAGTTTTGTAGCAGTCAATGCCTCCTGAGGTTGGAATTGCCAGTGCCTCTAAGAGAGAAAGATGGGCAGTTAAGATTCACAACCTCAGGAGCTTGATGGAGAGTTGGAATTGACTCCAAGACAACAAGGTTTAGTGATTGTCTTTTTCAAACTAGGAAATATCTTGGAGATAATGAAGAATTTATAAAGAAATTGTTATTTTTCCCTTTTAACTGTTGTTATGTATTGTCAAGTTGGGACTGACTCATAGCTGACCCTATAGCTACGTTTCAGAGGCTGTAAATCACACAGCAGGGGATTACACATCTTTCTCCCCTTGGACAGTGGATTAGCCAGCACTTCTCTGTGGTCAAAAAATGACAGATCTCAAACCCGAGTCTTTTGGTTCTTCTCCCCTTCAAGATCTGAGTCACAGCAGGGAATATAAAGCAGCTGGATACAAGAAGCAGGTAAGGGTCCTTTAGGAATAAAATCATTGAGTCGCCCTAGTAGACATTTACAAGGTAAACAAGACTAAGCAAGTGCTTCAAATTTACTTCAAAGTTCAGTGAGCTAAGTGGTGTGGACATAAGGTGCTCAAATAGAGTAAACATAAGCCTTCAATTTCATACTTGGTCTTGTTAGTTTGACATATCCTTTGCAGGTGCAAAGTTTGAAGGGCTTGAAATAACAGGTGGTGTGTTCAATTCCTGTCAAAGGGAGTTAAGTGGAAGATTCTGAAAGTCTGCCATCTTCTGGTCATTTGGAAATACTTTTCAAAATACATTTTCTTCCTAGATACACACTCAAACTCCACCCTTTCAAGCTCACTGCTAGTGAGTCAGAATCAACTCACAGCTGACCCTTCAGCAGGTTTTCAGAGCCTGTGAATCGTGCAGGCTATTATCCCTCTTTCTCTTGAGAAGCAGCTCTTGGATTTGAACTGCCTATTTATGAGTTGACAGTTTTCAAAAGAAGAGAAATCACAGAACTCAATTCATTGCCCCTCAGATAGAGCTAACTCATAGCTCTGTGGGATCTCCAAGGCTGTACATTCTGTGATGGTAGTTGCTCATCTGTCTCCCCTAGAGAAGCTGGTATAAATCATAGCCTAGAAAAAAATTGAAAAATATTTAAAAATCTAACTTCCAATATAAAGGCTGGATTAAAACTCAAATCCAATGCAAACCTTCTCTGTTGACCAAGAATCATTGAAATAAACTTTACTTTTACATATTAAGTGCAGCACAACACCACTCCAAAGCTATGGACTTTTGATTGTGAATTGACCCATATGGACTTTAAAATTGGTATGCTTTTCATTGTCTTTAAATCTAAATAATTAACATTATAGAAGACTTTTCTAACACCAAAAATCTTCTCTGTGATATATTTAATTTTCATCTCTGGAAATATTTGCCTTCCCATTAGCAAATTAAACTGCTTGCTAATCAAGTCACTTTTGCTATTTGATATATACTTTCCTCTCCCTTAGATGAAATCACAAGCCCAGCCAGATTTCCTTAATTTTCAGAACAAGAATGTAAACGATGCCGATAGTTGTAGAGGGGCTTCAGGCCTTTTGTTCAAAGGGTCGCTATGAGTCGTGCTCAACTTGAAGACAATCAACAACAACAATATATATGTATATTCTTGTTTTCTTTTCAACGGAAAATGGTAATAAGTTTATTACAGGAGCAGTAAATACTATTACAAAGAAGTGCTCTGTGTACCATGGCTTTCATTTGTTTTTTGTCAGATGGGCTCAGAAATGGTACTTTGTTGATATGAGTAAAGAGAGTTCTTTTGTATGATTAAGTATATGAGCACATGAAGAGCTTCCTCTTGTTGAGAAACATTATGATGTTCCAGAAAGAGCACAAGCCCTCCTCCTGGCCTCACGTGGAGGAATGGAGAGAGTCTGACTCACTCAGCACTGGCCATTATCCTTGGAATAATGAATTTATTACTATGTTGATTTTATTGGATTGATTTTGGTCCGTGTTCTAAATAATCTTTGATTGCATTTATGGAGGTTTCCATAGTGTAGTACTTCTGTAATTACTTGCTTTGTCTTTCAAATAACCACTTTCTAAACTGTTCAAATCCATGAAAAGCTCCAAGGGAGACAAAGGCAATCCTACCCTTGTAATTTGCAGGAAACCTGATGGAAGTTTGCAGTAAGACAGAACTACCTCGATTGCAGTGAGCTTCAGTTGAGTGTTAGATTAGATTTCATTATTTGAAAAGTTGGCATCTCTTCACCTGCAGTGAATTATCACAGTTTGTGTCAGCCAAATGTGAATTTGAACTGAATCTACCACTTAGCACTTGAGAGTTGGGACAAGGATTTAAATTCTCTCAATTCTAGTTTCTTCATTTATAAAAGAAAAAGAACCTGGCACATAATAAATAAATATTATCTAGATTAAACTGATAATCTTAATAAGGTGGTTATCATGTTGTTGTGTACTGTAGAGTAGAAACCAACTCATAGCTGACCCTCTGGTGGGTTTTCAAAGGCAGGGGGGAGATTGCCCATCCTTCTCCCGCAGAGCAGGTGGTGACCTTGAACTGTGTGTCTTTGGGATTGCAGGGCATCTTCTTGCCACTAGGCCACCAGAACTAGTTATCATAGGTACTCAATATACAATTGTGGAATTTTAAGCACAGGAGAGTAAACTATCAGGTAACTAATATAGTAGGTATCAATTTCTCTCTGATCACCTACAGCTCCACAGCACTATATCCCTTGTGCTATAGAAAATACAACACACACTCTCTATACATGTAGTTTAATGTAAGATAATCTTATCTTAACTTTTTAATCAACATAATTTCTTATTTTAATAATGGTTTTGTTGAGTGAGGGCTTGCTGGACGTAATTAAAAGTTTGTTGATGAATGAAGGGCCAATGAGATGAGGGCTGGCACGAGCTCTGTTGGTGTAGTCTATTAGGGAACTCTGTTGACATAGCTCTGTTAACCCAGAGGTGATGATTTAGGAGGGTCAACTGTGAATTGGTTTCCACTTGACAACAGTGACGTTAAAAGTTTTGACAACAGGTAGGATCATTCCGTTCTCAATAACATCCACATCCAACTTAATTTACAGCAAACTTGGCAGGAGTTGGCCAGAAATTTCCCTACTTTACATGAGAAGTTATAGATTTAAGACATAAACAATAGTATAAGTAGTAACAAAAATTGACACAAGTAAAGCCCACACAAATATTAGCTAGACTCTTCTATGTGCCACTGTTCTGAGTGCTTTGCAAGCTTTATCTTTGTTATGTCTAAAGATAATGCTGTTTTAGTAGGACAGTGTCCATATTTTAAAAAATAGGAACTAGAGCCAGCAAAATGGTTTGTGAAAATTTTCACATTTCAGTGGATTTAGGACAAAGAAACTTCAATTCAACTTTGCAGAACTGGTGAAGTGCAGACATGTTAATCTTTATAACCTTAGCTACACAACTTTTATGCCTTAATTCTCTCATCTATATAATGGAAATTCCTTACTATTACAGGTGATTAGAAACATCAAGTAGGAGGAAATACCACAAACAATAAAGCATTCTACAGATTTCACTCATGATTTCAAAGAGAAAGATGAGCCCTGCGATCTCACACTCAGAAAGGAAGGCCCAGCACTATCTTTGAGGCATTTAATGTTGGTGAGTTTGCCTTTTCAGCTTTACAGACACGAGTACTTACTGAACACAGCTCTCTCACTGTAGTGTCCTGGAGGACTTTCAAAGTCTTCATGAACTTATCCTCTAGATGATGATGGCTGTGTGGACACAGACATTGTCTATAGGCTGAGGATGCAGGGTGAGGACCTGGTCCCTCTGTGTGGCAATGGTGATGGTGATGACAGCAGGTGCAACAGTGGGCAGATGAGCTGTGGCAAGTGCCTAATGAGTAGGTACTAGGGAAGCCTGTGTCCAGAGAAACAGATTTCGTGAGGGGCTGGTGTCCATGTACCAGTGTCTTATTACTTGTGATTGAACAATGATGCCAAGTTCTGGGTTCACACAAATAAGTCTGAACAGAAGCATCCCTGCACTGTGTTTCTTCTCTCTTCAACCTTGGTCCTGATGTGGCAATAGGGTCATACATAGTGCATTCTAAAGATAATCCTCGAGAATCTGTCCCCAAGGCCACAGCACTCTGAGCAGCTGACACCAGATTGGAGGACATATGGATTGTCATAGACCTGGAGTTGTCAGAGTTTGAGTCAGCATTAGAAGAAATGTGTCTCACCCCAGCTTCTGCCCTAAATGATCTTTGGTCTAAAGCGCTACCCCTTGGCTTCATTTGGGGGGTATCTCCAGCCAGTTCACTTGGGTTAGAAAGACCCTTTTTACAGCTTCGAATAAGGTCATCTATATAGGATGAGACGTCACTGTGCTTGGTGCAAAGCTGTGGTGGACTTTCTGGCATCAGGATTGTCCTGTCGATGTCAGAGCAGAGCTTGCTACTTTCTGGTTTTAGAAACTCCTCTTTTACTTCGGTGGTAAAGGGCACTGTCAGCCCCAGAGGGCGTTCGTGCTTGGAAGCGTCTGTACCTCCAATGGCCTCATGGTCAGAGTTGGGCATTCGCACGAGTGGTTGCAGATGGCTATCCTTTCCCGTGTGGTCCCTCCCAGCTGGGGTCTTGTCCAAGGCCATGTCCGGGATCAGCAGCTCTAGTGGGCTCATGGTGGAATCAAGAGGATGAGTTTCTTCCTCCCCCATAGATACTGAGTTCTTTCCTTCTAAGAGGCTCCAGTCTTGGCTTGAAAAAGATGTGCTCACCAGACTCTTGGAATCTGACTCATCAGACTCTTGCTGACAGTCCTGGGATGATGTTAAGCAGAGGCTTTGATCCCTAAGACACTGGCTGCTTGGCCCAGAAGGCATCTGCAGAAGAAGCCAATAAGACAAATGGGTCAGCAGTGTGGGGGAGAACAGGTTTAGGAAGTGGTTTTCATCTTTCTTTGTTTTCTTATTGCTATAATCGATTAAGAAGTAAGGGTTGTAAACTTGAGGGTTTTCCTCTAATCTGCCTGAGAGCCTCCTATCTGAGGCTGAGCTTCCTTGTTTAGGAAACTCAAAAGAAAATATTAATGAAGGAACAATAACTTTCTGACACCTCATCAGGTGTGGGTCCATCATATCCTGCCTCTAAGTATTGGTTGGGCTTTTGCAATCTCAGATAGTAAGTAGTGAGCCAGGGTAGGGAGACCAGGAGGCTGACAGGACTGAGGGAGTTTGGAGTTAACAATGAGGTCTTTAAAGCCTCAAGCACTTTTTACCTGCAGAGGCAGTGGTTCTGGCAGCTCCTCCAGGAACCCACTGCTGTCAGATTGACAGCTATTTGCTCTGTTCACCCCAGAACCTGCAGAAAGAAATCAAGAGGCTTGGAGGTTAGTAAAGTAAAATCACACTGCCAATAGGACTGGAAACAAATCTTCTGTGTATCTGATATGCCACAGATACACAATAAATGCCACTGTTCAGAAGTATAGATGAATGATGTTGTTAGGTTCTGTCCAGTCAGGTACAACTCATCGAGACCCTATGAAAAAAGTTTCGAACCCTGTTCTGTCCTGTGCCATCCTCATACTTCCTGACACACAAGAGCCCATTTCAGCAGTCACCATGTCAATTCACCTGGTTGAGGGTCTTCACCTCCTTCACTGACCTTCCACCCTTCCCAGCATCATGACATTCTCCTTTAATTTTCAGAGGCCATGCAAAATTGTATCCCTGTTTCTTGACAGAAGGGAGCTTGATGGCATAATCCACAGACAGTTGTGCTGCTAACCCAAAGGCCTTACCTCTGTGGTGTTTTGGTTCCACCAGAGGCATGGCCTGTACATTTAGCAGAAGAGAGGTGTGTAAGCTCCTGTCATAAAATTTAGAGCCTTGGAAATGGCTGGAAGGTCAGCTGTAAGTTGGTTCTGACTCAATGGCAATGTGTTTTTCTGATCTCTTACAAAACTAAATAAGAAGACAATCCAGAGAGATTGATTCCTTTGACTTAAACACCATTCTAGTAAAAGAATACACACACATAGACCCGTAAACACATGTGCACACTACCCTATTTGACACACTGCTGTCAGGCCAGTTCCAAGTCTTAGCCACGTTCCATCAAGTTTCCACAGTTGAAACTCTTAAAGGCAGAAGAATGTCAATAGAGTGACTGGTGGATTTGAAGTAGTGACCTTTTGCTTAGCCGTGTAATATGTCATTATGCCATCAGAACTCCTTTATAATGTATGTTAGTTTGTCATGTTTATGTATGGCAGCTTAGTAGTGATAGTATTGCCAGTGCAAAGATATGTGGTCCAAATCCACCAGCTGCTCTGTGGGAGAAAGATGGGAAATCTCCTCCCATATATTTTACTGACTGCCTCTGAAAAACCCAGAAGAGGGTCAGCTATAGGTCAGTTTTTATTCAATGATACAACAAGAATACAGATATAGATATATAAATGTTGTTATGTGTCATTAAATTGACTACGACTCATAGTGACCCTATGAACAAAAGCTCTGACCTCTATCATGTGCTGAACCAACATCACCATTTCTCATACACCTGCTCTCATTGCCACAGCCACTGTTTCAATCCATCTTATCCAGGGCTATCCTCTCTGACCTGACCCTCTACCCTTTCAAACCTGATGTGCTTCACTAAGGACCGGTCCGTCTTGGCAATATGCCCAAAATACGTGAGATGAAATTTCAAAACCCTTGACTCCAAGGAGCAACCTGGTTTCACCCTCTCCAGAACAGATCTGTTTGTTCTCTTGGCTATCCATGGTATGTTCAATATTCTATAGCACCACACCTCAAGAGCATCAATTCTTCTTCTGTCATCCTTAGTCATTGTCCAGCTTTCAGATGTCTAGTAAGTAATTGAGAAGATCATAGCCTGAATCAGGTGAATCTTAGTCCATAGACTGAAATAAATCTTGCTCTTTAGCACTATGATGAAGTCCTTGACAGCTGCCTTTCCCAAAGTAACTCAACTCGTCTTGATTTTCTGACTGCTGTTGCCAAAAGAGTTGATTGTGGATCTGAGCAAGGTGAAATATTTAAAAACCTCAATCTTTTCTCCTTCCATCACAATATCTCTATCTCTATTTCTATATCTCTCTATCTATCATCTCTATCATATATATTTATATTATATCTGCAATATTCTGACTATTAACTGCACTTGAACTCTTTTCACATAGTCACATTTCCATGTTTTTACTAGGAGTGAGAGGTTGGAATGAAGAAGGAGAGAATACTAAGAATTGTGGGCAATTAAGCACTTTGCAAACATGTTGTTATTGTTAGGTGCTATCGAGTCGTAGATGACTCAGAATTACCCCATTAATGAAAGACCTGAACACTTGTATAACCATCATTTCTCTAAGTTCATAGAGATTCCGGAGGCAAGTTATTTCGGAAGTGGATGTCATTCCTGCTTCCAAGTTTGTTTTAATCAGGGAGCTCCACCAGACACTGTCCACTGTGCATAACCATTATTACATTGTCACATGTAAACATGAGTATTTGAAATTTCAAATACATCTGCAGCTTATTCTGTAAATACTATATTATCATTGTAGAATGGGTGGAATAAGTAGGTGTCTGCTAGAAGGTTACTAGATTAAAGAATAAGTTCAAGATTCTTTTCCTAGAGATTTAGTGAGAAATCATTTCAGCAACCCTTTCTTTCTGTGAGTTTGAACACAAGATGGACCATAAACTATGAAGAATTCCTGGTACCGGGACATCATTACTAGTTAAACTTTCAAAATAATCTATAAGCCACAACAATTTCTCATATCAAATGGTTGTTCTTCTCTTTCTTACAATCTGTTGTTGTTATGTGCCGTCGAGTCGTTGCAACTCATAGCGACCCTATGCACAACAGCCCTAAACCCTGCTCTATCCTGTGCCAACCGTACTGCCTCTGACACACCCATCCCAATTACCCCAGTCACCGAATCAATCCATCTCATAGAGGGTCTTCCCCTCCTGCACTGTCCCTCCACCCTCCCAAGCATGATGTCCCTCTCCAAGGACCCGTCCCTCCTGGCAACATGTCCAAAGTATGTCAGACGAAGCCCCAGAATCCTTGCTTCCAAGGAGTAGCTTGGTTTAATCCTCTCCAGGATGAATCTGTTTGTTTTCCTGGCAGTCCATGGTACATTCAGTACTCTTCTCCAGCACCACAGCTCAAAGGCATCAACTCTCCTTTTGTTCTCCCTAGTCATTGTCCAACTCTCTGATGCATAACAAGCGATTGCAAAGACCATGGCCTGTATCAGGTGCACCTTAGTCTCCAGAGAGACACCGTTGCTCCTGAGTACTTTAGAGAGGTCCCTAACAGTAGACTTTCTCATCGCGATACGCTTTTTGATTTCCTGACTGCTGGTGCCAAGAGTGTTGACTGTGGAGCCAAGCATAAAGCTGTGAACAATCTCAATCTCTTCACCATCCATCCTGATGCTGCCAATTGGTCCAGTGGTGAGAATCTTTGTCTTCTTGTCATTGAGCCTCAGTCCATACTGAAGGCTGCAGTCCTTGACCCTTGGCAGCAAGTGTATGAGGTCCTCCTCAGTTTCAGCAAGCAGGGTTGTGTCATCTGCATAACGTAGATTGTAAATAGATCTTCCACCAATTCTGATGCCACAATTCTCCTCATAGAGACCAGCCTCTCGGATATAAATATATATTTAGAGCATTTGAACAAAATAGTATATTCAGCCCATTCAACTATATGATATTGGCTTCCGTGTGTGTTTCAAAAGAAAACAATATCTACACAATATAAAGAGTCTCTCAAATGTAGACAGTGTACTTTTCTTAAAAACAAATAGATAGATAGATAGATAGATAGATAGATAGATAGATAGATAGATATTTGGGATACAACTGTTACCTTTAGTTAAGTGCACTTTGAAAAGCAGGAAAGGAAATGGCGAAATTCATTGAAATGTATTTAGGAAATAATAAGATGTTGAGCAGCTCCCTTTAGGGGGGAAGGTGGGATGGACTTGGACATAGTTCTCTTAGGAGGCAGAGTTTATTTATTTTGAGACTCATGTTGAATGGCACATACCTGAACCATTTTGAGAAATTCACCAAGCAAAACATGAGCCAGTTTACAAATGATTTCACATTATGTCTGTGAGAGATGCCATCGAGTTTATTTTTGATGCATTGAGACCACATTGTTTCTAGAGGGAGTACTGTGCAAAACACACACCTCACACTACCAGAGGGGGTAACATGAAAATGACTTGAAGGTCTTCGGCAGCAGTGGTCACTAAATTTGGTGTTACCCATCCCCTATGTGATAACATACCATTGTTCTCTCCAGTCACTGGCCAGTCTGGGTGCACTCTCCACCCTGGAGAGAGGAGGGGTTTTGTTTTGGTTGGCCAACGGGAGTGAGAGTAAATGTAGGTGGAGCGGGAGTGAGAGTAAATGTAGGTGGAGCAGTAGGGCTATCAGGGCTCCACAATACCTGAACCCAGGGGTGGGGTTGAGGCTGGTCTTTTCCTCCTACAAGAAGGGAGGTTCCCTGGACCTTGAAGTTGATGCATGACATCAACTCTAGTGATTCCACTGTAGTGACCTCAAGTGACAAATAGAACTGTCTCAGCAGGGTTTTTAGGAAGCCATCATTTTCTGGTAAGCACCAGACCACCACTATTCTGTGGGAGAAAGATGTAGCAATCTGGTTCCATGAATTAATTTAAGTCACAAAAATCCTGTGGCTAATTCTACTCTGTCCTACAGAGCAGTTATGCCTGGAATGAAAAAAATGAAAATTATTGCTTCATTAAATCATGATTATAGAAGAGACGTAGGTATTTCTACTGTGGAGTAGCTGTTGTTGTTATGTGTTCTCCAGACATAACCAACCTATAGCTAACCCTCCTGCAGCCGTTCAGAGGTTACAAATCACAGGAGAGGAGCAGCTAGGTAGTGGGTCTTTCTTCCATGGAGTATCTTCTTCTCATAGAGCAGCTGGTGGATTTGAAATACCCTTGGGTCAATAAGACAACTCCTTACCACTAGGCCATCAGAGCTTCCAGTGAAACAACTAGATGGGCTCAAACCACCAGCCTTCAAGCACTTAACCTTAGAGAGAACTAACTGTAAAATACTTTTTGAGGAGCTAGACTATAATGATCTCCAAGATGAGTTTACAAATTCTAAATATTTTTCTTTTTGAGTGAGGCAAAGGACAGTGACCTGCTTGACCCCTTGTTTATTAGACAAACTAAAAACAAACCAAGACAACAAACCCAAACAACTCAGACAAGCCCTTCACTGTCGTCAAGTTGGACCCTACTCATAGATGACCCTCCAGTGAGTTTCTAGAGACTGTAAATCCCATGGGAAGAGATTGCTCATGTTTCTCCTGCAAAACAGCTCATGGATCCAAAGGCCAGAGAGAGGCGCTATCTCTGGGTTAGCCCTGAAACTCCATTTGTACTATGCCACCAGAATTCTTCACTATGAAACAAATAGACAAATACAAATACATAAGTTCCTCCTTTATCACACTCACATTCTGGTAACCAGTATGTAATGAGAGAAGGTTTGAATCACAGAGGAAGACAATACAGAGTCTGAAGATAACAATGGACGCATAATAATTCTCCCCGTGAGCCGCCCCCCCCCTCCCTAAAAGGTCATAGGTCCGAGTGGGAGAACTTGAGAGTCCTCAGCACGTCCAGTGGAATTTTCCCCGGACACTTTATATGCCCAGTGAGCCTTGAAGCTTCATTCTGTTACATGACTGGGGTCCCACTTTACACTTATCAGTCCTTACTCCCCAGTTCAACTCCACCCACTTCTTGGCCCGCGAGTCAGCACTAACTCCTAACTGACCCTCTAGTGGGTTTTCCAGAGACTGTAAATCACATAGGAGTTTGCGTACCTTTCTTCTGTGTGGCAGCTAGTGGATTTGAACTACGAAGAAGTGCCACCTTGGGTTGGCAGCCTAACTCCTTATATATAGATCATGCCATCAGAACTCCCTATTCGACTACTAAGGATTGTTTAGTCAGAGATAGGTATATATTGGTAGTTTGAAAGAAGGGAGCGCTGGTGGCCCAATGGGTAGTGAGTTGCACTACTAACCACAGGTGGCGCCTCTCCGGTGGTTTGAATCCACCTGCTGCTCAAGGGATGCTGGCTCAGCAATCTCCTCTTGGGTGATTTAGAGTCTTGGAAGGGTCAGCCACTAGTCGGTTCTGACTAGATAGTAATGAGAGAGCGAGAGAGAGCTAGAGGTTGATTCCAACTCCAAGACGCACAACAATAACGCTAGCAGAGGATTGGGATCCTTTCACAGTCTCCACTAATCGCATGCCTCTTTAGTTTCATCCTGCCCCTTTAGACCGCTCTGCTGGATACACCTACTGGAAAATTCTGCGGATCCAGGGGGCGCTGGGTTTTACCCTCCCAATAGGTGGACCCTGCCTGGCCAGGGAGGATTCTACTTTTTTAAGTTAGGCTATTCTGCCTGGGAGGAGGTACCTCTTGGGCACTTTGTCCAAACCATCACCAGATGGCAGCATTAAACCAACTACAGAGCCTGACTAGCCAGGGTTAAAACTAAAAAGAAAGTAAACCAGGAGGATTGCTTTGAAGGTCTGCCCTGGTAATCATGAAGGTCTGCCTTGGTAATCATAGCTTGACATTTTATGAGGTCTGAGTTCATAGAGGGCAACGGGTGGGGGTGAGGGGTGGGGAGAAGGAAAAGATCCTATGGAATTTAAAACAATTAATGGGTTTAAGGATGAAAAAAGGAGTATGGACAGCTCTGAGTTTTTGCAGTTCAATGCAGTTCAATGCTGACGAGTCAGTTCTGATTCATAGTAACCAAGAGTGGGGATTTTGTCACTCTAAATCATTATGGATTCAAACGCAGCCCAATATGTTTCAGACTTCAGGAGTCCTTGTAGAACAAGAGAAGGAATTCGGCATTGGACTGTTGATCTTCATTGATGAGTTTTATCTACTTATTGTATTGTGCGTCACCTACTGTTGTCAGGAGAGGGGTCCAGCTTATAAGGACTCAGATTTCCAGGGCTGGGTATCATTCCAAGGGAGCACTGGTGGCTTAGTGGAAGAGACCTGGGCTACCAATTCAAAGGCATGCGACTGGAAAGTTCCAGTAAGTCCACGAGAGGAAGATGAACAGAATCCTACCTTGCTATTTACTGCTTCTGAAAATCCTCTGCAGGGTAAGCTATGAGTTGGTTCCAACTCTATTGTACACAACAACAACAACAACAACAACAAATCATTATGATAGAAATCACTGCTGATTCGTATAGTAGGGCTTTTTTGGTTAGCAGTTCAACACTTTATACACCATGCCACTGGGGATTTTACCAATTCTATCTTTTTTTGTCCTCTCTTGATAGAAATTCCATGACAACCTTGTGATATCCAAGAGTCATAGAAGCAAGTTGGCTTAGAAATGGACTGCACATTACAGGCTATGCAAATGTGAAAAGCCTTTCAGAGCTGGGAAGGAGGCATAAATATGGAGGAGGTGATTTCAAGAGAGTAGGGACCAAAAAGTGTATGTTTCCCAAAAGATATTTTAAAATATTAATTAAAAAATGCTTTGTAGAACAGATATTATGTCATTTAAGGGTTACAGTCATAGGTCACCAGATTGGAAATCAGGATGGTGCCACTTATGTTTATTGCAGAAATCCCTTCCAGAACATTCTTAATAGATGGTAATCTATCTATGAACTTCTGGGGACAGGGAACTTAGTACTTACTTTGTCGTTAGGTGCTGTTGAAGTGGCTCTAACTCCTGTTGACATCATATCTAGCAGAATGACATACTGCCTACACCTACCCCACCCTCAGTGCCTGGTTCCTTTGTTTCAGGCATTGTCCCTATCCATCTCACGAAAGATCTCTCTTTTTTACCAACCTTCTGTGAATGATTGGTCCCTCATCATAACATGCTCTAAGTCACTGACCTGAAATCAAGTCTTGACATCTTTTGTTTCTGAGATGTAATTTTAGTCCAAGATAGACTTCTTAGTTCTTTAGATAGCTCTTTGATATAGTTTTGGTAACATAACTTGAATATGTCAATTCTCTTTAGACCTTTTATTTCCTTTCCTTTTTAAAATTAATATAAGGCAATCAATAAAATTAAATTCAGATGAGGCAATTAAAAAATACTGTGACTAGGGTTAGGTGTCCCTTAGTAATTAAAGTGAATAACTTTGTTTTTCAATATTTTAAAGAGATTTTTCACAGTAGATTTGCCCAATACATTACGTTACTTCTTCCATGGTCATTGATTGCTAATCCAAAAAGAAAGATATCCTTGACCACTTTGATTTCCTCCTCCATAGCCCCTGTTATCATAATGTTGTTCATTGGTCTAGTGGTAAAGATTGCCATTTTATGTTGAGGTGTCATCTATATTGAAACATGTAAGTCTTTTGATTTCCTCAATAAATGTTTCAATCACCTTTGTTTTGGGTAAGAAAGGTTGTGTCACTTGCATATCTCAGGTTATTTTTTCTTTTTTAGATTTAAATGAAAGTTTATAAAGAACTTGAGTTTCTATTTATTCATTGTTGCACATTTTCCTCCGCCCTGCTCCATAGCCCCCCAGTTCTCTTTTATCTCTGGAAAAAATGTTCTTTCATTGTTATACAGTCTTTCCCCCTACCCCTTTAGTATGCGACTCTTATTCTGGACTCATGTCATGCCGGTAATAATTAATCATATATTCCTTTTATTCAGTTATCTCCCTCATCTGTTTCAATGCTGTATATTATTTATCGCCTCTTTTCTTAGTTTTCCCCCAACTCCCATATCAGTCCTGTTCTATAACAGTGGCATTATGCAGTAGTTTCTTTTTGTGACTGAGATATTTCACTCAGCATAATGTCCCCTATGGTCACCCATTTTGTATAATATTTCATGAGTTCTTTGTTTTTCAGTGCTGCATAATATTACATTGTATGACTATACCACAGCTTCTCTATCCATTTATTTGTTGATGGGCACTTGGGTTGTTTTCAATTCTTTGCTATTGTGAATAAAGCAGCAACAGACATGAGTGTGCATATATCTGCCTGGGTGGTAGTTCTGGTTTCTTTAGGGTATATATATTCCCACTAGTGAAATTTCTGGGTCAAATGGTATTTCTATTTCCAACATTTTGAGAAAGCGCCATACTGCCTTCCATAGCGGTTGCACCATTTTACACTCCCACCAACAGTGAATATGGGTTCCAGTTTCTCCTCAACCTCACCAGCATTTGTTGTTTGTTGCTCTGTTGCATTTTGCTATTCTTACTGGGGTGAGATGATATTTCATAGTTGTTTTGATTTGCATCTCTCTTAGAGCTAGGGATTTTGAACATTTCATGTGTTTGTTTGCCATCTGAATGTCTTCTTTGGTGAAGTTGTCTGTTCATATTCTGTGCCCATTTTGCAGTTGGGTTGTTTACATTTATCTTGTTGTGGTGCTTGAGTATTCTATAAATTATAGATTTAAGTCCTTTATCAGACATGTCATTACCAAATATTCTTTTCCTAGTCTGTCCCTTTTTACGCTTTTGGAGAAGTTTCTGGATGTGCATAGCGATTTAATTCTTAGAAGGTCTCATTCATCTATTTTATCCTTTCCTGGTTGTAGGTCTATCTCAGGTTATTAACGAGCTTTCTTCCAATTCTGGTGCTATGTTCTTCTCACTTAGCCCAGTTTCTTATATTTTTTGTTCAGCATATAAAGTGAATGATGTAAGTAATTTAAAAACACATGATATCACTTTAGTTTGTTGTGTTTATTTTTTTAAGACAGCCTCTTAATCTGTGGAGAAGTTCGATAAAAATACAGCTAGGTTGTCTTGAGGGAAATTGGAAGAATCTGGTCTGAAAAACAATGTGTTTGAATTTTGTAAACAAACTAGTATTTAAACACTTCCACAATTAAGTGGCATAGAATTCCTATTCTTTGCCAAGTTATTAATACTTTGCTATGAACTAGACACTATACTTTGATTATTCATAAAGTGTCCATTGGCTGATTTTTGGAGGGAAACTACCAAATCTTCTTCCTAGTTCAACTTAGTCTGGAAACTTTACCTATTAACACTACTGATATTGAAGACATTGGTAGCCTAGATCCAGCCTCATATCAACACAGGAGCTACCATAGTATGACAAGTCAATTTAGTCAAAGTATATCACACCTTTTAGAAAATGCTCCTTTATATTGAACCAAATCTACTATAATATTTCCTGTTAATCATAGTTCTGCTCCTGAAAGAAATACTGAACTTATCTAACCCCGTTTGCTCAAAATAGCTCATGTATACTTCCTAGGCTTCTTTTTGTGCTGTTATGTGCTATCAAGTTACTTGTGACTCATAGCAACCCTACAAACAATAGCTCTGAACTCTGCTCTATCCTGGGCCAATCTCACTTTCTCTGACGCAACTACCTTCATTACCCTGGTTATAGTGTCATGCCGTCTCATCCAGGGTCTTCCTTTCCTGTGCTGTCCCTTGACCCTTCCAAACATGATGTCCTTCTACAAAGACTGGTTCCTCCTGGATACATGACCAAAGTATGTGCGATAGAGTCTCAAAATTCTTGCCTTCAAGGAGAAGCTTGGATTCACCCTCTCCAGGACAGACCTTTTCGTTCTCTTGGCAGTATGTTCAATACTCTTCTCCAGCATGACAACTCAAGAGCATAAATTCTTCTTCTGCCATTCTTTGTCACTGTTCAGCTCTCTGATGCGTAGCAAGTAATGTGAAGGTCATGGCTTGGATCAAGTGTGCTTTAGTGTCTGGTCTGACATCTTTGCTCTTCAGCACTCTGGAGAGGTCCCTGAGAGCAGATTTTTCAGGTTTAAAATGCTCCAAACTTTTGAACCAACCCTGGCATAACAGTTTACAGGCTATTTGTGTTTCTGGTTTTTAAAAATGTACTTTTCTTCAGAAGCTTGCTAAAACCTGGCACCCAGAACTAGATTCAATAACTGAAATTTGTTTTGACCAGCATGGAAGAGAGGGCAGGCCTTTTCTGGCTCAGAGTATTTCACTTCTCTACATACAGCCTAGGGGTGTGTTATCTTAGTCAGATGTTGTGTCATAGTGTTGGGTTATATACATATGATTAGTCCTTACTTTGAAATCGAGAAGTAAATGTTTTGAAAACGAAATGAATAACGTAGTAGCATCCTTGTGATTTTGATTTAGCTAATTTGAGACTACAGTTCTAGCTGGTCAAGGACAATTTTGGTTTTTTTTCTGAATATTTGTGTCATCTGCAGCTTAGATAAATTTCATCCTGTTTAGCTGAATAATTAAATAAAAAATTTCTATAGTCCCCAAGAGAGGAAGACCCTAGATGAGATGGATTGACTCAGTGACTAGGGTTATGGGGGTAGGTGTGTCAGAGATAAGAAGGTTGACTCAGGATAAAACAGGGTTCAGAGTTGTTGTACACAGGGTCACTACGGTTGCAAGCAACTCAATGGCACATAAAAATAACAACATAGATCCAGTGCTTGCTTCTTCTTCCAGATAGCCCCTGGACAGTGTCAACAGAGGTGTCTGCCCTCAGGAAACTTATATGTGTGATAACTCTGCTCATAGTAGAGAGAGTGAGAATATTTGTGACTATGGAGAATATTCATGAGACAATTTCTCCCTTATTTGTGAAGTCTTATCACAGAGAACTTTCTATTAAATAGATTTTGAAACGTAACATTTTAATAATACGCATTAGCACTCTGCTGACATTTTTGTTTCACTATCTTATAACCTGAGAGTGTGTTGAGTTTTTTTTATACTGCTCCTCTAAGTTATGTAATTTCGCTTTCGTTCCCCAGCTAGAAAAATTTGTCTTCAACAGTTAATTTAAAAAATTCTTCTTGAAATAAACTTTTTTACTCAATATCATAAATTGTTTTTCAATATTATGAAGCTAATGCATGGTGATGAAAAATAATAATACAAATAAGAAGATAAAATTAATGTGTAACATACTTTGGGCAGGAAGTATGGAGGCACCGGTGGTCAGACAAGGATGTAATGCTTGAAAGGATGGAGGGACACTGCAGGAGAGGAAGACCCTGGATGAGATGGATTGATACAGTAACTGGGGCAATGGGGGTAGGTGTATTGGAGTTGGTGAGATTGGCTCAGGACAGGGCAGGCTTCAGAGCTACTGAATATAGGGTTGTTATGAGTGGCAGGTGACTTGATGGCACACAAAAAACAACAACAACAAAATAACCGTGACTCAATCTCATGGCCACTGAGTTGGAATAAGCTTATAGACGGCCCTGCAGTGGGTTCCAAGGCTGGACAGTGCACTGGAGGGGTTCTCGATCTTCCTCCCATTGAGCTGCTAGTAGATTTTAAAGAGTTGCTGCCTTTACATTATCAGTATCGCTCCCTACAGAGTACACTGCCAGAGCCATGAGCTAAACATGTAGAGAAAGTTAATATTTTTATACATTTTAGTCTAGATCATTTCACTTGTATACATGTATGTATATGCAACTTTTGTAAAATAATAATAATATCTCACATTCTATACCTTCCTTCATGTCATATAATATGCTACAAAATTCATTTTAAAATATTCCTTAAGAATATTGCCTATTTGTGTTTCATTAACTCTGCAAAAGCATTTGTGTGTATCACAAAAAACTGTGGCTAACTCTGAGAAGAATGGGAACGCAGAACATTTGATTGTGCTTATGCAAAATGTATAGTTGGACCAGGAGGCAGTTGGCAGAACAAAGCAAGGAAACATTGCAATGCTCAAAATCGGGAAGAATGTTTTCCAGGGATGTGTCCTGTCTCCATACATTGTCAACCTATATGCAGAACAAACCATCTGGGAAGATGGGCTCTAAGAGGAAGAACGTGGCATAGGATTGGAGGTAGACAGACTCATCAACAATCTGCATTAAGCAGATGACACAACCCTGCTTGCTGAAACTGAGGAGGAGCTGAAGTGCTTGCTGCAAAAGGTCAAGGACTATAGCCTTTAATATGGATTGAAGCTCAATATTAAGAAAACAAAGATTCTCAGCATTGGGCCATTTGGCAGCATCATAACAGATGATTATGAAGAGATTGAGAATGTTAACAACTTTAGTTGTCTTGGCTCCACAATCAACACTCTTGGTACCAGCAACCAGGAAATCAAAGACAAATTGCATTGGGAAAGTCTGTTGTCTGAGACCTCTCCAGAGTACTGAAGACCATTGATGTCAGTCTGGAGACTAAGGTGTGCCTGATCCAGGCCAAGATCTTTGTAATTACTTGCTATGCATCAGAAAGCTGGGCAATGACACAGGGATGATAGAAGGAGAATTGATGGCTTTGAGCTGTCATGCTGGAGAAGAGTCTTGAATATACCATGGACGACTAGGAGAACAAACAGGCATGTTCTAGAGAGGGTGAAATCAGGCTGCTCCTTCTAGGCAAGGATTCTGAAGCTCTGTCTGACATACTTTGGGTTTGTTGCAAGGAGGGACCAATCCTTTGAGATGAACGCTGCGCTTGGGAGGGTGGAGGGCCAGTGCAAGAGAGGAAGACCCTCAATGAAATGTATTGACTCAGTCACTGGGGTATTAGGTGTAGGTGTGTCAGAGACAATAAGATTGGCACAAGATAGAGCTGTGGAATATAGGTTCTTATGAGTCACAAGTGACTCAATGGCACATAACAACAACAACAATTCCTTAAGAATACATTTTAAAACGACACATACATATGTTTTTGATAGGTGCTATTAAATTGGTTCTAACAAGTAATGATTCTAAGTATAATAGAATGAAAGAATGCTTACTCCTGTGCCAGATTCAAAATTACAAAAACCAAAACAAAACCAAAAAAGCCTCACTGCTATAATTGAGCCCATTGTTTCACCCACTGCAGCTGTGCACTTGTTTAAGGTCTTCCTCTTTTTTTACTAACCTTCTTCTTTGCTGAGCACCATGCCCTTCACAAAAGACTGCACCCTCCTGATACTATGTCCAAACTAAGTGAGAAAACAGTGTTGCCAAGCTGGCTTGTGAAGAGAGTTCTGTTACCTTTTTTTCAAAGAGAAATTTTCTCATTCTTCTGGCAATTGATTTTACAGTAAATAATCTTTGACAATTCCGTGATTCAAAGGCATCAGTTCTTACCCAGTCTTCTTTAGTGATTGTAAAATTTTCATATTCATGTTGCTGTTTAGTGTTCTTGAGTTCACGACAGATCTTAGAGACACTGTGAACATCAAATCAGAACCATACCACATCCTGTGCCATCCTCACTGTTACCCACGTGCTCAACCCCATTGGTACAGTCACTGTGTCGTTTCTTGTTGAGGATCATCTTCTCTTTTTTCTGACCATCCACCTTTTCCAGCCTTATGTCTTTTTCCAAAGACTCTTGACAACATGCCCACAGTATGTCAAAAGAAGTGTCACTGTCCTTGTCTCTAAAGAGGAGTTTGGTTGCATTTCCTATGTGATAGACTTGTTTGTTCTTTTGACCATCCATGACCATTCAGTATTCTTGTCCAACACCACAAATAAAATGCATTCATTTTAAAAAAACTTAAATTTTTCTGGTTTTTGGTGCTGGGTTTTAAAAAAATTTTTTTTAAATTTTTTTTCTTCTTGTTTTGTACCATCAAATTGGATCCCACTGGCACAGGAGGAGATTGGCCCTCCTTCTCCAGCAGAGTATCTGGTAGATTCAAACCTCGTGCCTTTGCAATTGCAGCACAGCTTCTTGTCACTAAGTCACTAGAGCTCCCTTAAATGCATTGATTCTTGTTCTGTCATCCTTATTCATTGTCTAACGTTCAGCTACACAACAGTTAATTGAAAAGACTATAGTTAGACTGATGTTATTGCTCTTTAGGAGTTTAAACAGTTCCTTGACGGCAGATGTACCTATTGTAATATATCTTTTGATTATTATTAAAAAAAATAATAAAACACAGTCAACACTCTTGTCACCAGTAGCCAGAAAATTAAAAGACGTATTGCCATGGGAAAGTCTGCTGTTAGGGACCTCTCCAAAGTACTGAAGAACAATGGTGTCTTTCTGGAGACTAAGGTGCATCTGATACAGGCCTTGGTCTTTGCTATCACTTATTATGCAAGTTGGACAGTGACTAAGGAGGATAGAAGGATAATTGATGCCTTTGAGCTGTGGTGCTGGAGAAGAGTATTGAGGGTACCATGGATTGCTAGGAAAACAAACAAATTCATCCTGGAAAGAGTTAAACTGGGCTGCTCCTTGGAGGCAAGGATTCTGAGGCTCCATGCAGCATACTTTGGACATGTTGTGAGGAGGGACTGGTACTTGGAGAGGGACATCATGCCTGGTAGGGTGGAGGGACAGCGCAGGAGGGGAATGTCCTCTATGAGGTGGATTGATTCAGTGACTGAGATAATCGGGATGGGTGTGTTAGAGACAGTGCGATTGGCACAGGACAGAGCAGAGTTTAGGGCTGTTATGCATAGGGTTGCTATGAGTTGCAAGTGACTCGACAACATATAGCAACAATATATCTTTTGATTTCTTGCTTTTATCATAGTTATTATTTGTGGATTCAAGTAAAAGGAAGTCATTGCCAACTTTAATCTTCTTTCCATTATCATAAAGTTGCTACTGGTCCAGTGATGAGAATTTTAATTTTCTTCAAGGTGAGATGTAACTCATATTAAAGGCTGTAGTCTTTGAGTTTCTGTAGTAAGTGATTCAAGTCTTCTTCATTTTCTGCAAACAGAAAGTTGCATCATCTGCATAACCCAGGTTGTTGATGAGTTTTCCTCCAATTATAGTGCCAAATTCTTATTTATATAGTCTAGTTTATTAGATTATGTTCTCAGCATACTGACTGAATTGATATCGAGTAGAGATACAACCCTGGTGCACATTTTTCCTGATTTTAAACTTGGCAGTGTTACCTTGTTCTGCTTCTACAATTGTTTCTTGGGATCAAGTACATCTCATTCTTCAAAGTGATATTACTCCTCTTCAGCACTTTAAAGAGATACTTTGCAAGAGATTTGCCTAATGCACTTTATCCTTTGGTTTCTTGACTGTTTCTTCCATGGATATTGATTGTAAAACCAAATAAAATGGAATCTTTGACAGCATGAATCTTTTCCGTTTCTCATAGAGTTTTTTTTTTTTGGTTCAGGTGTGAGGATTTTCGTTTTCCTTATGTTGATGTGTATCCGTACACAAGGCTATAGTCTTTGATCACCATTAGTATGTGCATTGAGTCTTCTTTGTTTTCAAGAAGCATTGTTGTGTCATTTGTAAAACATAAGTTGTTAAAGAGACTTTTTACAATCCTGTTGCTCAATTCTTTTTCAGAATGCTTAGATTGGGATTATACATTCTGCATACATATTTAATAAATAGGATGAATGGATGGAGGTCTGATGCATACATCGTGGGAGTCTAAAGTACGCAGTATCTTTTTGTTCTGTTCTGACAACTGCCTCTTGGTCTATAGACAGGTTACACATAAACACAAGTAAGCATTCTCAAATTTGTATTCTTTGCAATGTTGTCCATAATGGTATAATTCACATAGTCAAGTGCCTTGGAAGAGTTGATAAAGCACAAATGAACATCTTTCTAATATTCTCTGATTTCCACTAAGATCAATTTAACATGAATAATGATATTTCTCATTCCACATCCTCTTCTGAATTCAGTTTAAATTTCTGGCAGTTTCCTGTTGACTGATGTACAGTTTGGATAACTTTACTTGCATGTTATATTTATGATATTGTTCAATAATTCCTGTACTCTGTTCGACCAACTTTGTTTGGAATAGGTAAAAATGCGGCTTTTTCCCAGTCTTCCATTGACTGTCTTTCAAATTTCTGAGCATAGACTAATAAGTCATTCTATCATTGCATCTACTGTTGAAATGTCTCCATTGTCATCCATTAATTCTTGAACTCTTGGTTTTTAGTTTAATAAATGCCAATGTGTTTAGTGAAGCTTGGACTTTGTCTTAAGTAAAATTAACACTGTTTAATCATGTAACAGTTTTGAAATGACTCAACATTGACCAATTCTTTTTGTTACAGTGATTGAATATGTGTTCTTTCCATCTTCTTTTTATTTTTATTTTTTCCCTTTTCCCCCTTCCATCTTCTGATGCTTCCTATGCCATTCAGTATTTTGCTATAGAATTTTTGATATTGCAATTTGAGACTTACACTTATTCTTCAAGTCTTTTAGCTTGAGAAATGCCAAGCATGTTCTATACTTTTTATTTTCTAATTCCAGGTCTTTGCACATTTATTTACAACACTTTACATGTTGTTTTCTTGACTGTTTTATAACTCTTCTGTTTAGTTCTTTTACATCATAATTTCTGTCTTTTACTTTTACTGTTCAATATTGTCAAGGAGAGTCAATGTCTGAATTGACACCCATTTTGGTCTTTTTTTAAAAAAATTTAATGTAATCATGAGTTCAGCCTGTTAAACTTATTCATGAGATAATTTCTAAAATCACGTGGGATATACTCAAAGTATCTTGAATCCTGTGGACTTATTTTCATGCTCTTCAGCTTCAAATTGAATGTGCATTTGAGAAATTCCTAGCCTATTCTGTCAACAAGGGAGCTCTGATGGCCTAGTGATAAGAAGCTGCACTACAATCCTAAAGGCATGCCGTTCAAGGCCACTAATTTATCTAGAGGAGAAGGATAGGTACTGCCCTCCTGTGAGATTAACTGTGTCTGAAAACCCACCAGAGGGTCAATGATATGTTGATTCTGACTCTGTGGTATAAAACAGCAACAACATTTTACCACCTAGCCATGTTTTAATTTATTATATTGGTCTTTGTTTGTTGTCTCTTTCCACCAGTATAGTTGATTTTATTCCCTTGTATTACATTTGGTGAAATCAACATGTGTAGAGGTCCTCTACGTTGTTGAAAAAACCTCTATGTAGTGAATAAGACATTTGCTTTGCAAATTTTTATCCTACGATATCCAGCATTGTTTTTATCATTAAGGTCATGGATTTCAGATTGCACAAGATGGTTAAATCTTCAGTTTCTTTATCTTTGGCATTAGTGCATAAGTTTGATTTGTGTATAAATTTGAATAACAGTTGTATGGTTGTTGTTGAGTGCCATTGAGGCATAGATGACTTATAGTGACCCTATGAACAAAAGACTTGACCACTTGTATAACTTTCGTCATTTCTCTAAGTTCATAAAGCTTCCAGAGGTAAGCTATTTCAGAAGTGGATGCCACTCCTGCTTCCAAGCCTATTTTAATGTGGAAGCTCCACCAAATACTGCCTACCATGGGTAACCATTAACACATTTGGCACATCAGTTTCACAATGTGCATCACAGCAATCACGAGTTAACGTCTGTACAATAAATGTACATTACACAGCAACCATGAGTTAAGCTCTGTACAATAAATGTATATTAGTTAATTAATAAATGTACAGAGCAGTGCTATACCACTTAGAAGAATGTATGACCAAAAACAATTAAAACCAGGCCTGAGGTCCCAAATGCCTTTTTAAATGGGAGGCCAAATCCAATCAGCTCACTCCCAGTTGTGAGCAAACCTTCTACAATAAAGCCTCCACCAAAACCAGAAAACACACCTTTGTAAAATCAGGCTGCTTTGCTCATCTTCCCAATGTGGATTCCAACCATTGTATTAAGTAGTCTTTTTTGTATGGATACTCTCTCACTGACAGAATTGTATTTAAGATAGACTTTAAAGTGTTATTTTTGATGACGAAAATGATACCATTCCTAGTTAATATATCATTCTAGGTATAGTAGGTAATTTGAAGGCCCAATTAAAAACTATAAATACTATTTAACTTCACTAATTCCTAGCATTGGGAGCAGGACTGGCATCCACTTCCTAAACTACAAGCCTCTGGAAACTCTATGAACTTTGATAAGTGATGATAGTTATATAAAGGCTGGATTCAGGTCTTTTGTTCATAAGTTCGCTAATAATCATGCTTGACTCAACAGCAATCAACAACGACGACAACAACAACAATGCCTAGCATATCTATTTGCTAACGTTCCACGTCATTTGCATGACTTTCAATTTTCCTAGATTCATACTATGTGCATTCCACATCACATTTACTAATGTACATTTGCAACCATTTCTTGTCATTGCAAATCATGCTATACAAGGGAAGTATGTCCTGAAATCATTAATCCCTACAGGCAATTAAGATCAACTGTACTGTGAGGGAAGGATGCTTGGGAAGGTAGAGAATCCACGGAAGAGACGAGGACCCTTAACACGATGGATTGCACTATGGGAAAACACGTGCTGACTGTAATAATGGCCTTAAGTCTGTCAGAGATGATAAGAATGGCACAGGGCAGGGTAAGGTTCAGATCTGATGGTCATATGGTTGCTAAGAATTATAGTCGACTAGCTAGATAGCACACAAGTGCAAAACCATGAATGTATTAATAAAGACATAGATTTAACATCTAATAGATCTGTTTTTTTTAAACTGCATCCTTCGTAGCTGTCTCAGAGACATAACTGAGGATTAAGATGAATCAATCACTTAGCAAGAAGATTGAGACATTGTCCTCCCTAGCCCTATTTAATCACGCTAAACACTTTGTTATCTTCACCTGTATTTTGTTGATTATCCAGAGAATATCTTAAATGTCACTCTTTTGCATTCTAATGTTATTTTTTACTGCTTCTAAGTCATTTTAAATTCTGGTAAATTTGTTTTATTTACATTTTCATTTCTTCACTTAATAACCATTTACCGAGTGACTGTAGTGCTCAATCAGGCACTAGGTGGACAATGAAGACAGATGAGAGTCACAATTTCCAATCTTTGAGGAGTTCATTGAGTAAATAAACTAGGCATTAAAGAAAAAAAAAACCCTAACCCAAATGGATGGTAACAAAAACTACTAGCTCTACCTTTCAATTCAATTTTATAACAATACCTAAAAACAGCTTTTGCCAACATACATGCTTTGTTGTTGTATACTGTCCAGCTGGAACTGACCCTCCAGGGAGTTTTCAGAGGCAGTAAATTTTAAGGGAGGAGATTTCTTATCCTTCTTCTGCAGAGCTGCTGGTGGATTCAAACTGCTTATCTTGGGAATTGCAGCCCAGCTTCTTACCAGTCAGTTGCCAAAGCACCTTATGCCTTCTTGTTGTTGTGTATGAGAGAATCAGAATCGATCCAGAGCTGACCCTTCAGCAGGTTTTCAAAAGACAGTATTCACAAGAGAGGAGATTGTCCATCCTTCTTCCACCGAGCCGCTGATAGATTCGAACCTGAAGTTTTCCCAGTTGCAGCACTACTTCTTACCACTAGGCCACCAGAGATGCATAGTTCACAATACATACCTTCTAAGCAAGTTACAAGGAAGCTTTGGTGGCCTAGTGGCAAGAGGCTGTGCTGCAGTCTCCAAGTCATGCTGTTTGAGGCCAACAGCTGTCTGAGGGAGGAGGATGGACAGTCTCCTCCCATGAGATTAACTGCCTCTGAAAACCCGCTGGAGAATCAACTATGGGCTGGATTCCTCTCAATGGTACACAATATACAACAAGATGCAAATTAAAAGCAAAACAAAATGAAAATGATTGGATAATCTTAAAGCTGACTATAAATCCCCCCAAATTTCTAACATTTAATACTTCTCATAAATATTTATATATTAAATGCTTACTGTGTGTTAAGCACTAGATGCATTAGATGGAAGGTATAGAGCAGTAAATAAGACAGAGCCTCCCTTTAGAATTTCTCTTTCTAACACTCTAAGGATGAGCTCTGAGGTGGTTCTGTAAACCTTACAAAGAAAAAAAAATATGTATTATAAAAAGTCTTTTAAAAAATTCATTGCTATCTAGTCAGGATCCATTCACAGCTGATCCTCCAACATGTTTTTGCAGGCTGTAGATTACATGTAGAAGCAATGGTGGTGACCTAGTGGGAAGATATTGTGCTGCAATCCCAAAGGCACACGGCTTGAATCCACCAGCTGCAATCTCTTGCTGTGTGTTTAAAACCCACTGGAGGGTCAGCTTTGGGTTGGTTCTGACTTGACAGTATACAACAACAACAGATTGCATGAGGGGAGATTGTATTCCTCCTGCTGAGTCCCTGATGGATTTGAACTGCCAGAGAAGCACCATCTTTGGGTTCGCAGTTCATCTCCCTTTACCCAGAGTTCCCCACAATTTTTTTTTCATTTCCCACAATCTTTAGGCACATTTAAATCTGAGTCTCTACAGGGACTTAGCAGTAATAATTCCTTTTAAAAGACAGGGTGGAGTTGGAAATACTGAAAGCTGTCCATAAGAAAAATCTAGAATACGTATTAAATGGGAGGGAAGCTCTTTTTAGCCATTATCTGTATAATATTAATTTTATTAACAGAAAAACAATGTAGAAATGGCAAGCATGAGCCTAGAAATTGCAAATGCAAACAAAAATGTATTCAAAAAGTTCATGTCTACTTCCTAGTATAAGATTAGTGATGACAAGTGAAAATGTTATCAATAACAATGCTGAAAACATAAGGTTTATTTCAAAAGTCTTTTGGTTGGGTTGATTTAAAGCAAACAATTTCAATAACTTTAGTCATACAAAGTAGATAAAGTTACTTTATGCAATATTATGATTCTTTTTCTGGACTTTGGTCTTACAAAAGGAAAACCAGAAGATGTATGCATAGTAACAGATTTTGAAACTGAATCCTTTTTTTCTCAGTAGAACATGTTTTTGCCAAGTTTGCAACCCACTTGAACTTCTGTCTGTTCTTTGATTTTAGAATCAACTTGAGCTCATTTTAACTTTGAGGAGGAAAAAAATTTACACTTTAATATTAAAAAAGAAGTCTTAAAATTTACTGAAGACTTTCATCATCACAATATATATCGTAATATCTAGAAATAAAGAACCTTTTTATTAATAGTACTGTTGATCTGAAATATATTCTTTTAGTTTGAAGAAAGAATATTTTATTAGACTATAGCCATGGACTACTAGGGAAAAAAAAAACAAGTTCATCCTAGAGAGGGTGAGGCTACTCTTTGGAGGCAAGGATTCTGAAACTTTGTTCGACATACTTTGGACACGTTGCAAGGAGGCACTAGTCCTTGAAGAGGGATGTCATACTAGGGAGGGTGGAGGGATAGCACAAGAGAGAAAGACCTTTGATGAGATGACCATTCAGCGACTGGGGTGATGGGGGTAGATGTGTCAGAGACAATGAGATTGGCACAGCATAGAGCAAGTTTTAGGGCTGTTATACATACAGTCACTGTGAGTTCCAGGTGACTCAACGGCATATAAGAACAACAACAACAACATAGCAATCATTATTGTAGATTGAGTATGAGGATCCAAGGCAGGGGAGTAGGGTGGAAATAGAGGGGTGAAGATGGGGGTTAGTGGTTAATTATAGGGTTTCACAAATCAACAGGTGAGTGGGCTGAAGGAAATGGGGAGGATCTTTTGTGAAAAACAATGTATTCAAATTCTGTAAATAAATCAGAATTAAAAAAGAAAAAAACAAAAATAAAAGAGAAATATTATCACAACCGGGTCTTATCACAACTGGGTCAATTGACAACATCATGATACATATAAAAAGGATTAAAGTTGTCAGGGTTTCATTTTATATAGATTCATAATTTATATCCATGAAAGCAGCAATCAAGACATCAAAGGACATATTGCATTGGGCAAATGTAATTCTAAAGACCTCTTTAAATAGCTAAAGAACAAGGATTTTAGTTTAAAGACTAAGGTGTATCTGACTCAAGCAATGATATTTCCAATTGGTTCATATGTGTATGAAAGTTGGACAATGAATAAGAAGACAGAAGAAGAGTTGTGGCCATTGAATTGTGGTGTTGGGGAAGAATACTGAATACGTTGCTGTTGTTATGTGCCATTGAGTCACCTATGACTTCTAGTGACCCTATGCACAATAGTTCTGAACCCTGCTCTATCTTGGACCAATCTCACTGTTTCTGAAACACCTACCATCATTACCCCAGCTATTGTGTCAATCCAACTCATCCAAGGTCTTCCTCTCCTGTGTTGACCCTCCACCTTTTCAACCATTATGTCCTTCGCCAAGGACTAGTCACTCTTGGCCATGTGCCCAAAATATGTGAGATAGCATTTCAAAGTCCTTGGTTTCACCCTCTCTAGAACAGACCTGTTTGTTCTCTTGGCAGTCATGGTATGTTCAATACTCTTCCCCAGCACCATAACTTAAAGGCATCGATTCTTCTTCTATCACCATTAGTTATCGTCGGGCTCTCTGATGCAGAGCAAGTCATTGTGAAGACCATGGCCTGGATTACCCACTGACTAAAAGAACTAACAAATCTCTCTTGGAAAAAGTGCAGATAGAGTCCTCCTTAGAAATGAAGATGATGAGACTTTGTTTCATGTGGTTTGAGTGTATTGTCTGGGTGGGTCATTCCCTGGAGATTAACAATCTGATTGAGAATGTGAAGGGTAAGTAAAGAAAAAGAGATGGACTGACATAATGACTCCAACAATGGGTTTAAGCACAGCAGAGATTGTGAGGCTGGCACAAAGCTGGGTAGAGTTTCATTCTGTTGCATTTAGGAGTGCTATGAATATGAGCCAACTCGATGGCCCCAAACAACAAAAGCAAAAACTTTTATAAAATGTCTTGTAAAGGGAAACCTTTTTTAAAAGGCATTTTAAGAGACATTTACTCTAACTTTTTCGGTGCTAAAAGTAGAACACCAATTTTTTCTCTATTCGCTGACAAGTCTCAGAAATGGTTTCACTGTGGGAAGTGTGAGGCAGTAGAGAGTAACTTCAGCTTTAGTTCTTTCATCACAGAATCAAAACAGGGAGCCCCAGGGAAACAAATTATGAAAGAGATTGCACAGAGGCAAAGTCTTGGGGAATCAGCCACACAGAGCAAGATGAGATCCTATGCTCACCTCTGATCTGCCTGGGCATGGATCTGATTCTAAAGCGTGTATAAAAGAATTTGAGGACTGTACTAACCACTGCCAAGGGCCCAGGTTACTCACTAAGTAGCCGACTTGCAGAAGAGACTTTAACAGTTCCATAGAGATTGAAAACATAACTTACGTTAAAACTACAAACCACAGGAGGCTGGCCAGAACTTACAACCTGCACTCAATTCAATTTTCTGTCAAAATAAAATATAAATATCTTCCATAGGAATTAGACAAGATCAAGAAATCTCATAACTAAATATTCAAAGTGTCTACAACACAATTAAAAATTGCCAGGTATATAAACAACTAAGAAAGCCTCAATTCTAATAGGAAGAGAATATTAACAGATGGCTAATATCACTATGATATAAATATTGAAAGTAATATGACTAAGACTTTAAAGTAATTATTATTAAATGCCCCCCAAATTATAAACCTCTTAAAATAAATGGAACTAATGGATTAACAAAGCAATATAAAATATAAAGAAGAACCACATAGAAGTTTGATTGATGCAAAAGTTTATGGTTTAATAACATAATGGAGAGAACAGAAGACTATATATCCTCATAGAAATTATTCAATCTGAACAATAAATAGGAAGATATGGAGGGAAAAAGAACAGAACCTATGAAAGAATACCAAATGGTCAAACATTTGTGTTATCAGAGTTCCAGAAGGAGGAGAGTAGGTTGGAGAACAGAAAAAAAATATGTATTAAAAAAGCTTAAAGTTTCCCAATCATGGTGAAAAAGACATAAGTTTACAGCTTCAACAAGGTCAGTGAGCTCCCAAAAGAATAATATAAAAAATAATTCATGCCAGATACTTTATCATCAAATTGATAAAGTCTTGTAATAGGGCAAAAAACACAAAGAATATTTTACATGGATTTATAATTAGAGAGAGGGAAAGGGAGAGGGAGAGAAAGAAATGGAGAGAGAATGAGAAAGAGAGAGAGAGACAAAGAGAGAGACAGAGAGAGAGAGAGACAAGTAAACATATTTGAAAGGCTAGTAAATAATTATTAATATATATTAGTGTCAATGTGAATATATTTTAGAAATTGCAAGAAAACAAATATACAAGGAACCAGGGAGGAGAGAGTGATTTCTTTACACACACATACAATAAGGTGATGAATAAATACACAAGCCTTTCATATTGAATTTTGAGATGTTTGGTGTCATTTATCCTGTCATAATACCTGTGAAAGACTCTTTTATACATTATGCTTCTTACATAATGCAATTTGAAAAATGTACCTTGTAATGTTATTTCCATTAAGTTATATCCGTTATCATCACATACTTTGGAGTTAAACTGACTTAGATTTTGTCTCGATACCAATACTGTTACCAATTAACTGTTCGGTGAACTGAGAAAATGACTTTATTTTTATGAGCATTTGCTTCTCATTTATAATTACATATAATGGTCAGTAAGTTCTAATCCTAAAATAGAAATAAGGAAGAGATGAAGGCACTGGTTGTTAAGGGAAAGAATTCTTTCCAGGCAGAAGACCCAGATTCAATTCCGAGCCAAAGCACGTCATGTGGAGTCACCATGTGTCATTGGAGGTTTGCCTGTGATGATACTGCTAAGAGAGTTTCAGAGGAGCCTTCAGACTAAGAAGAGTTAAGAACAAGTTCTGACAATACAGATCCAAAAAAATTCAGTCAGTGAAAACGTTAAGGGTCATAATTGTTCAATCTATAACCATAAATAAGGATAGTGTAGGATAAGACACAATTTAGTTCAATTGTGCCGTGACTCAACAACTAACTAAATGACAGCTTAGTATGGTAAACCAACTTAAAACAGTGAAGTTTCTGAAAACCACATTTGGACTTGCTTTGTCTTCTTCCAAGAAAACAAATAGATTCATTGTAGAGAGGGTTAAACCAGGCTGCTCCTTGGAGGCAAGGATTCTGGGGCTTCGCCTGACATACTTTGGCCATGTTGTAAGGAGAGACATGTCTTTGGAGAGGGACATCATGCTGGGCAGAGTGGAGGGACAACACAGGAGGGGAAGAACCTCTATGAGGTGGATTGATTCAGTGACTGGGGTAATCGGGATGGATGTGTCAGAGGCAATGAGATTGGCACAGGATAGGGCAGGGTTTAGGGCTGGTGTACATAGGGTCGCTATGAGTCGCAAGCGACTCGAGGGCACATGACAACAACAAACAACAACAGGCTGCAACAGTTCCATGATACATCTTCAAGGATATGAACATGTACCACTAAGCACAATTGATAACAGTGCATATAAATTCCAAAATCAATCTCCACACTAGTCTACATGTTTCCTATTGCCAAAGGGGCCCTTTAGAGTAGTGAGAGAAGATCTTCACCCTGAAACCTACAGTGTCCCTTTTCAGCAGGAAGTAGCTAAGAGAATATGCTGTCCCCTTTTCCTTATGAAGCAGGGTGAGGTCTCTCTCAGGGAGGCAAAGGAATGGCAAAGGACACACTGACAAAGGAGATTAATCAGAACTGGCTTTGACAAGCACTGTGGCAATGGGACAATTAAAACAGACTTTCCAGGGGGAAAAAAAAGAGGAACCAACTGAGGGGGAGAGTAGAGAAAATAGTGCAACAATGAATGAATGGAAACCCCAAATCTCTGTAAATGTTCATTAAAATTAATAAAATTTAAAAAAATGAGGAACTGAATTGTTAAAAGGTACAAGACTTATCTGAAGGGCCACTGTCAAAGAAAAAGACCATTCAGATTTATCTGACCTCTCTTAGCTCCACTCACAATTAGGTTTTCTTCACGAAAAGCGAATTGTTTTTTAGATTATTCAGATTCACTTTAGCTTTCAGCTAACTTTTGAGGAGCTTTGGTTACTATGCTAAGCTTCTCTTGCTTAGTTTGAAAATGGTTCATACTGCATACCTGGGGCCACTGAGTCATGAAGTCCCTCCATGTGTGTGAGAGGAGAAATGTATTCCACAGGGTTTACAGTGCTCTGTTTTTCTGAAGTAGGTTATCAGAAATTTCTTCAAAGATACTTCTGGGTGGATCCACTCTTTCTGATAGCAGCAAGCACGTTAACAAATTGGTCCAACCAGAGACTCCTAATATAAATATACAGTATGGTATATTTGGCAACTGTGGATCTCTTGATTTCCTGACTACTGCTACCAAGAGTGTTGACTGTGGAACCAAGCAAACTAAAACTGTTAACTGTCTCAATCTCTTCACCATCCATACTGGTGCTGCCAATTAGCCCAGTCAGCTGTGAGGGACCTCTCAAGAGTACTGAAGAGCAATGAAGTCAGGCTGGAGACTAAGGTGCACCTGATCCAGGCTATAGTCTTTGCAACTATGCATCGTAGAGTTGGACAGTGAATAAGGATGATAGAAAGAGAATTGATGCCTTTGAGCTGTGGTGCTGGAAAAGAGTGTTGAATATACCATGGACTGCTAGGAGAAGGTGATGCCAGAATGCTCCTTGGAGTCAAGGATTCTGAAGCTTTGTCTGCCATACTTTGGGCATGTTGCAAGGAAAGACTGGTCCTTGGAAAGGGACATCATGTATGGGAGAGTGGAGGGACGGCTCAGGAGAGGAAGACCTTCGATGAGATGGATCGATTCTGTGCGTGGAGTGGTGGGAATGAGTGTGTTTGAGATGGCGAGTTTGGCACAGGATAGAATGGCATTTAGGGCTCTTGTACTTAAGGTCACTATGAGTCGCAAATGACTTGATGGCACACAACAACAACAACAACAACAACAACTACAACAACAACAACATATTTGGCAATAAAAATTTTTCAGTTTTAGCTTTGTTATAGGTTAATCACCTCTGCAAAGTTCTATCAACTTTTAATTGTTGATGTTATTGCCATTTTAATTAGAGAGCATTGCTTCAAATCTACTGAGGTTCTAGGAGTAATAGGATCTTCCATTCTCCAGGCTTTTCTTCCTGAAAGTTGCCAAGTGCTTTAAAAATTAAACAAGATGATAGACAAATTGTACTGGGACCAGCTCACCTACTACTGATGCACGACTTTCTCTGGAGTTGTGTTCTCTCCAGCTGTTTATAACCTCATGGAGGTGCCTTGGAGCAGCTTGTTAAAAAGGAGTAAAAAGAATGTCTTTTAGAGTACAAACAATAGGTAGTCTGAAGAGGAGATATAATTATCTAGATTGGAATGTGACCAGGACAACTACATCATAGCCCTAAACAACTCAAACTAAGAGAAGTTCTTCTATAAATGTGGTACTGGTGATTGGAAAGGCAAAAAGTAAGCAGGAGAGCTTTAGGGGGTTTCCAATTGTATGAGACACAATCTAATGTCTTTCTATTATGAAGATATGAATTTTAGAGACTGATCTTATGCTCCCCCCCCCTCATTCATCTGTGCACAAGTTTCCTGTTGTTTCCTCCTGCTATGAAGACAAGGAAATCAGTGAAAGGCATTTAGGAATCTGAGGGATGCGCTGTGAGAATTAACCTATTAGCTACTTCTGAAGCTAAAATGATAGGTAGTATCTGTGGAATTAATCAATTAAGTGGAAAAAAAATAAGGGAGTATAGAAGTGTTTGTTAATGAGTAGCTTACCTCTTTCTTCCTGGTCACACTCCTCATTCCCAACTTTCTGCCCCTGGAAATACTTTCATATAAGTTACTTTAAGGGAAAACTCTTCCAAAGTTTGGTTTCTGGGGAATCCTGTCTAAAATGAAGCATGTGTGTGGTTCATAATGAAACTGTGTTGTTACTTGTCATTGAGTTACCTCTGACTCATAGCCATGCAATGTTGTTGTTATTGTTAGGTGCCGTCAAGTTGAGCATGACTCATAGCGACCCACCCCATGAACAAAATATCTGACCCCAGTTTTATCCTGCGCTATCCTCACACTTTCTGACACACAAGAGCCCACTGCAGCAGTCACCGTATCGGTCCACCTGGTTGAGGGTCTTCCTCTCCTTTAATACAACCTACAGCGGAACGAATACTGACTGATCATAAACAATCTTAACATCTCTGCTACGCTTAAACTCAATCTGCAGTCTGTATGGAAATCTACGTCATTGCTAAATGTTGTTGCTAGGTGCCATTAAGTACTACTCACGGCGATGCCATGACCAGCCAACCTGAACCCTGTCCTCTCCTATGCCATTTTCAACATCTCTGACACACTAGAGCCCATTGCCAAAGTCATCGTGTAAATCCATCTTGTTGGGGGTCTTTCTCTCTTTCATTGACCCTCCATCTTTCCAAGCATGGTGACCCTTTTCAAGGAATAATCTTGCCAAGCTACATGGCCAAAGTTGTTTTTGTTGTTGATTGCTTTCGAGTCGAGCATGACTCATAGCTACCCTATGAACAAAAGTGTGAGAGACAAAACTTCACCATCTTTGCCTCCAAGGAACACTGTGGCTGCACTTTCCCCTAAGATCTATCTGTTAGAAATTAATTTTTTTAAAATATCATTGATTTTTATTGCTATTTGGGTGACATTTTGTAGGGTAAATTGGGTTTTCATTCAACTATTCACACACATTATGTTTGCTGACATTTATTATAAACTCAAATTGTAACAATACTCTTCCTGCTTCCTCCTTATACTTTTCATTTCCAGTCACAGCACTTTCACATCCATCTGTGCCTCTGAGCTTTATCCCTGGACAAATGCTGTCCCTTTTTATCTTGCATGGTTGATTGTTCTAAGGAATGCTTTCCTTCCCTGGAAAGGAAAACGATAGAAAACTTGTAGGCCAGTCTATTATTTGATTAGAAGTTGATTCATGAGGATAATTCCAGTTCCAGGTTATCAGACCCGTAAGCCTGTCTTATGATTTTGAGTTTTGAGCTATGTTTTTCCTCACATTTAATCAGGCAGGGATCTTCCCATTGTGATCCCTTCCAGGGCAGTCTGCAGTTGGCATCCAAGCAACATCTAGTTTTTTTCTGAGGTTGTGGATACTTCAGTTCAAATAGTCCCATTTTTTATGAGGAGGAATGTAGCATCAGGATTGGAAGAAGATTCGTCAACAACCTGTGTTACGGAGATAACACAACCTTGCTTGCTGAAACTGAAGAGGACCTGAGGCATATGCTGCATAGGTCAAGAACTGCAGGCTTCAATATGAATTGAAGATCAGAGATTGAGATTGTTAACAGTTCAGGTTGGTTGGCTCCACAACCAACATTCTTGGTACCAGCAGCCAGGAAATCAAAAGACAGATTGGATTAGGAAAGTCTATTGTCAGGATCCTCTCCAGAGTACTGAGGAGCAATTCTGTCAGTCTGGAGACTAAGGTGTGGCTGATCCAAGCCATGGTCTTAACAATTAACTGCTATAAATCATAGAGCTGGACAATGAATAAGGATGATGGAAGAAAAAGGTGGTGCTGGATAAAAGTATTGAACATATCATGGACTGTCAAGAGAACAAACAGATCTATCCTAGAAAGGGTGAAACCAAGCTGCTCCTTGGAAGCAAGGATTCTGAAGCTTTGTCTGACATACTTTGGGCGTGTTGCAAGGGAGGACTAGTCCTTGGAGAGGGATATCATGCTTGGGAGGGTGGAGACAGGGCAAGAGAGGAAGATTCTTGATGAGATGGATTGATTGACTGGGGTAATGGGGGGGTAGGTTTGTCAGTGACAATAAGATTGGCACAGGATAGAACAAGGTTTAAGGATGTTGTACATAGGGTCGGTCACTATGAGTCACAGGCAACTCGATGGCACATAACAACAACTGACTTTTTGATCCTGTATATCTGATAATGTTACAGAACACCTTATCAGCCTCTTTTCCTGGAAGTTGAGTCATACGGCGATTTCAGTTCAAGGCTTGAGGGGCTACCAAAGACATTAGTCTTGGGAGTTCTACCACCCTCTATCAGACTAGAAAGTCTAGTCTCTGCTATGGTTTTGAGTTTTCTTCCAATTTTTCTCCCATTCTCTCAGGGACCTTCTATTGTGATCCCTTTAAGAGTGATCAGCAGCGGGCACTGAGCATCATTTAGGTTTTCTGTTCTCAAAATTAGGGAAACTGAAGCCCACATGGTTCAGCAGTCCCTTGGACAAATCTCTACTCCAGATGGAGAGATACTGATAGTAGCACCTTAGAAAACAAATCACGATGGTTTGGAGTTGGGTCCGCTCCCCTTTTTTTTACAGTTTTCTAATTGTTTAAAAAAATATTTTAAATTGATTTGCTTACAAAACATTGTGGTTCACACTATCCTTCATTCATATTGAACTCACAAGTTTTAAGATGTCAGTTGCTATTCACCAAAGTAGAATATAAAATCTTGTCTTTGTGAATTGGGCCATGCCAATTGATGTTCATGTCCCCTTCAGCTGAGGCCCTGGGACTCGTTCCCTCAAGTTATTTGGTTATAGCTAAGAAATTGTAATAATTCTGTCCCTGTTTCCGATACACAATTTACAGAATTCTTCATCACTAAACATTAAAGAGATAATAATAAATCCATATTAAGAAGTGAATTAATATTATATATATAAAAATTATGAGGATATAGACTTTAAAACCATGATCATTTAAATATAATATTAATGTATTGATAAAAAGCTCTAGTTATTGAAAACTGCAAGAATTACAACTATCTCCCTATTTATATGCACAGCAGGAATCTTGCAACGTTGTCAAAACAGTTCTGTAGAGGCCAAGTTTCTTAGTGGAACACTAAATTAGAATTTTCAGCAAACTCCAAGAACACACTGCTTGTACTAGTCCTTAGTAAGTCACTTTGCTTGTCACTTGCACTTTGTTAGATAAAGAATGTGAAGATTTGTCTTACTTGTTTTGGACATTCCATCAAGAAGGACAAATTGGAAGAAAGGAAAAGGCATTATGTTTGACAAAAAGACAGACTAAAAAACAGTGACTGCAACAGCAGTTTCTGTGATGTTTAAGGTTGTGTATAAAGTTGGCTGTACATGATTCTCAGTATTTTGGCAGTCAAAATGCAGTTTAGTAATGAAGTAATAGCTTCATAATGACGTTAGATATTACGAAGTCACTTTCATGATAAGATCTGCTACAAGACTTGAAATTGGTTAAAAGGTACAATCAGCAGGGATATGGCCTCAAATATATATAGAGGCCTTGAGGATGCTCTTTGACTTTTTGCTTAAATTAGACCCTGCATCTGACTTGTACTAATATGAACTCTGGTTCTTTGGACTTGTGTTAGTGGCCTTGATATGGTCTGTTGATCTTGGGATGTGTTAGCCTCCAAAACATATGAGTGATGATCAATCCCAGCAGCTACCTGTGTCAGAAGGATCCTCCAGCCTCCAGGTCATGAACCTGCCATCTTTTACAACTGTATAAGCTACCTCTTTGAGGTGAAATCCTCTCTCTCTCTCTTCCTCCCTCTCTCTGTAGTTAAATATTTAACTATATGCCAATGATTACTTTTGTTTGTCTAGAAAGCCTAGACTAAGATAGACTCTAACACTCTATCATTATTGTGTTGGTACAGGATTAAACTGGGCACCATTACCTTCTGCTATAAGGTCACTGTGAATTGGAATCAACTCACCAGCACTTAAACTAATGATTTCCATAGACATATTTAAAAAGGAAAGTCTTTGCTTTAAGTGTGGCTCTGAAGGACACTTGGCCAAGGTGGCCCACATCAGGTCCTCGTGGCAGACGGGACTGACAGGCCCCAGCTCCCAGCTGGAAACAAAGGGAGATGCTTCAAATGATTTAGATCCTCCCAGAAAAGCTTTGGGTGAGCATTTACATTGTTGTTGTTGTTATGTGCCGTCGAGTCGTTTGCGACTCATAGCGACCCTATGTACAACAGCCCTAAACCCTGCTCTATCCTGTGCCAATC